>NC_057864.1:419203092-419313092 GCF_019393635.1 Dromiciops gliroides
TTCAAAATTCCTTATTACTGTTGCAGTTACCACCATCTTCCCAGTCACCCAAGCCTACAACCTAAGTGCTATCCTTCACTCTTGACTTCTCACCACCCTCTCAAACCAACGTGTTGCCAATACCTGTCAATTTTACCTTCTAACAACTCTCATGTGTACCCTCTTATCTCATGGGGCAGCATCACTACCTTGAAAGGTTGTTCCTAGTAAAGTGCACATGGTTCCAAAGTCTTTCCAGCATAGTAGATAGTAGAAGTAGGACCGAATAGCAGGTCTTCTGAAAAAGATCTGTAGGTTTTAGTGAACTAGAGGTTCAATATAAGTCAACAGAGTGATATGGCAATTCCAAAACATAATATAATCAGGCTACTTTAAGAGAGATGTATTTAATTCCAAATATTCACTACATGAAGATTCACTACAAATTTATGTTATGTAATCTTGAAGTATCCCTTACTCCTGCAAGACAATCTTTTTATACCTCCCCAAGTGATACATTTTCCCACTTATTGCTCTTCTAAATTTTTTCATCCTTCCTAAACCCCTCCATAACCCTACTCCCCCAGCCCTTTCAGCTGAGAACCTTTGCCTCATATTTCACTGAAAAAATTGAGGCCGTTTACTGAGATCTTCCTCTTTCCCCCTCTTCCTCCTTCTCATCCTCCTCTTCCTCCTCCTTTACTCTCATCTCACAGATGCCTTCTACCACTATGTATCTCAAAAATGCGGTGGCTCTTTTGGCTAAGAGGAACCCCATCTACAAGGAAAGGCCTTTCCTGGATGTCTTGTAAATGGGGCTGAATCACTAAAGATTCTGGGAGTTGTAGTTTTTCCTAGCTCAGGAAAATAAGAAGCTATCATAGCATTAGAATTATAGAGTTTTTCTGCTATAGGAGCAGCTTTTATCCCTTCTAGACATACACCCATACAGTCCTGGCACATAGTGACTCATTGACAGACTGACTATAGGAGAGAGTGACTGGCAGCAGCAAACATCAGGAGCAGATGAAGACCACTGGAGATTGAATCCTAAGTCTTGTGGCAGCTGGATCCTTTCCCTTTTCCTGGCTTTCTGCTTGGCTTATTAAGAGACTCCTATAGGGAGTGAGTGAATTATGACTATTTGGAAAAACTGCTAGAACAGTGGTACATTTACTCCACCCTCCATTTCTCCCTTCTGTTTTATTGCTTCTTGCAATGGGTGGCATGATTCAGTACTAAGTTTTTGTCTGCTATTTAAAATTTTGCTTATTGGTTATTTGTATTTTAAACACTGGTTTTCTAAGTAAATATCAGTTTAATTACATTATGTGTTTGTATTTTTCTATAGGAGTGTCATGGGGGAGAGCAGGGAGTGGAATAATCGATTACACCAAATTCAATTGGCTGGGGAAACTCCTTTCTGACCTGAGGATAAAAGAATAGCTTGGAAGCTCATAAACTTAGGAATTATATTAATTACATGTATTTTAAAACTTTCTAATTATGCAGAGAAGAGAAGAAATGTGGAGCCAGGACCTTGGTCCAGACTAAAAAACTCTTTGAGTTGATCATAGGTGGCAACACAGCCAGACTAAGTACATAATGATAATGATGATCATGATGACAACGATGATAGCTAGCTTTACATAGCTTTGAAAAGCACTTCAAGTATTATACAGTACTTTATATATGTTAAACTCATAACAACCCTGTAAGGTAGGTGCTATAATTATTCTTATTTTACAGATGAAGAAACTGTGGCAAACAGATTTTAAATGACTTGTCTTGGATCACACATCTGGTAGGTCTCTGAGGCCAAATTTAAACTCAGGTCTCCCTAATTCCAAGCCCAGCATTCTAACTACTGCACCATCTAACTGTCTAGATGGAAAGGAAAAGGAAATCTGTGCTAGACGTGATATTGTTTTCTCAAGATGGTTGAAAAGTTGGATGTTAGAGAAAAAATCCTGGAGGATATCACTACCGAAAATAAAGGAGATACTGACCTTTTTATGCAACAAGGTGCCTCCCATACAAATATTAAGATCACATGCTATTTCTTGACATATACAACAGAGTTTTATTCAATAGTCCTCTGATTATCAGTAATAGAGACAAGAAAGAAAAAGGTGTATGCTTACCAAGTGTCATAGAAGATTCAAATGGAAGTAATTCATATTCTTTATACATAGTGAGTCCCTCCAGATGCTCTTATATGCACACAATTTCATTAAGTCCTGTAATGTTGTAGAGCCTCCCAAATAAGAACCACATCTGACATTGGTAGCATTTCATAAGGAAGAACCATATATAATTACTAAGAGAATATCATGCAAATGATAGGCCTTTGAAACAACAAGCACCTAGGGATAGCTGAAACCTCTGCAGTTTCCTAAATGTGAATTCTAATACTGTATGCAATGGAAGTCCTATACACCCATAGGTATACGTATTCATCAATCATGTATGCACGTATGTATTTGTGTATGTATGTATGTATTTTTGCAGTCTGGTGTACTGGAGAGAGGGCTAGCCTAAAAGTCAGGACAACTCAGATTAAAACGCCACCTATCAAATTTACTGGCTGTGTGATTTTAGGCAAGCTGCTTAATCTCTCAGTAGATCAGGCAAGTTTGCAATGTATAAGTTGGAGAACAATTGTGGATGCATTGGAGGGAGGTTAATTAGTCACCATATATTCCCTACACTGATGAAATCACATTTAGTTTAAAAATATACATATATAATATAACCTATATCAGATTACCTGCTGTTTAGGGGAGGGGGGAGGGAGGGAGAAAAATCTGAAATTGTAAAGCTTGTATAAACAAAAGTTGAGAACTATCTTTACATGTAACGGAAAAAAATAAAATACTTTATTAATTTAAAAAAATATACATATATACACATACATACACACACACATATATATGTATATATATATATATATATATATATATATATATATATATATATATATAAATACATATACATGCACATGTTTGTGCCAATGGACTACTTTAATGGGCTAGCCATTCCACTGTTTATTGTAATCTGGGCCATGAATGTTTTCTACCTGCCTTTGGTTTTTTGTTTTTTAGTGTGGATGGTTGTACTAATGTCAGTTGAATGACTAAGGATTCCATTTAGAAGGGGCTAACCATGGAGTAGTGTGATTGGTACAATGTTATCTCAGAATAGAACATTTGGAGGGCCTTGCTATTATTAAGGAATCCTATCTCGACTGTAAGCAACAAATTCTTGGCACTGGTGAGAACCATGAAGAGCTTGCTTCTCTTTGTGCTATGTAGATTTTTGGAAATGTAGCTTTTAGTGCCTTTAAAATTGTGTTTCTTCATCTTGGATTTCCTCTGTGCATCTTTGGTTAGCCCACTTCATTTCCTGACTTCAGGTTAATACTGTGGAGGCTTAGGTGATAGTTTAAATATTCCTATAGAATCAGCAGTAGGTCTGTTTCATCTGTTCTTTGTCTTTCTATCATTTTCACTGACAAATATTCCCAGGATGAAAAGACCTAGTTATGTCTTACACCAAGTTCTGAGGTCTTCTTGACAGATTTTTTTTTTTACTATTTTGTGAGGCAATTCAACTCATAATTTTCTGTTGTCATTTTGCAAATGGTTTCATATTCTCAATTGGAGATTCTCTTGACAGTCATGTCTTACCATTTGGGGAAGAGGTCAAATATTTCCTGACAGATAATTTCTGGTCTCCTTTGACCCCTTCATTGTGATGACTATTTAGCATTGGTTAAACTTTTCTAAAAATGGTGATAGAGTCAATGTTTCTACTTTTATCCATTTCCCATTTGTCAGAGTTGACAGCCTATTTAAACAGTTCATATTGAGGTTGCTGTAATTGCATATTGTGTCTTCTTTTCATCTTTACTTTTCTAATCTTACCTTTTCTCTAGATAGTCAACAAAATTTGACTGTTCTAAAATATTTCCTTTCTCTTAATATTATACTCAATTCATTTTAGTGCATTACTATTTAATACCCAAGAACTTTAAGTTCCTTTTGCCTCTATTTTTAAAAGAATTTGGGGGCAGCTAGGTGGTGCAGTGGATAAAGCACGGGCCCTGGATTCAGGAGGAGCTCAGTTCAAATTCAGCCTCAGACACTTGACACTTACTAGCTGTGTGACCCTGGACAAGTTGCCCTGCAAAAAAAGAAAAAAAATTCAACTAAATATTTATTAAGTACCTACTATGTGCCAGACACTGTGAATTCATGATATATAAGCATGAGAATTCTGAGCAGTCTACAAGGTTACTTGTTGAAAGTCTCTTTCACTTCTTGATCCCAATTCATTATTTTCTTTTTTTTTTTCTTTCTTTCTTTTTTTTTGCTGGGCAATTGGGGTTAAGTGACTTGCCCAGGGTCACACAGCTAGTAAGTGTTAAGTGTCTGATGCTGGATTTGAACTCAGGTCCTCATGAATCCAGGGCCTGTGCTCTATCCACTGCTCCACCTAGCTGCCTCCCCCAATTCATTGTTTTCTAATTTTTTTTTTTTGCTGTCCTCCTTTTTCACCCACCATTGAATTGAAGTTACTGAATTTCAGGGTACATAGTACCCTGTAGTATCTTCTCAAGTTTTTCATAGATTTTCTCTGTTTCATTCTTTGCAGCATATGTTGGTGCATTAGTTGTTTTGTTTATGCTCACTATGAATATTGCATAGAAAAATAAGAGTTCCCTCCCCACAATGGCATTTGTGGTCTTTGTATTCAATAAAATCACCTCTACCACTTCCTTTATTTCCCATTTTCCTTTCCTTCTTTTCATTTAAAGATAAAATGTCAATATAGATATGGGTCAATATTATATCAGCTTGTAAGTTTAGTCATTGCATAAAGATTAAAAATCAAGAACCTCAGTAGTTAAATTTTAAAATATTGTACTTGTTTTAATTGGCCAAGTTTCACCTTTTTACCCTCCCAGATCAATCCCCCCCCAACTGAGAAAATAAGAAAAACAATGCCTATTACAAACATTTATTAAAACAAATTCCACATTGGTCATATCCAAAAAAATTGTCTCATTCTACATTCTGAATCCTTTACCTTTCTATCAAGGAGGTGGGTAGCATGTATCATTTTTAGTCCTCTGGAATCCTGGTTGATCATTGTGCTGATAAGTTCAGCTCAATGGTATTCCATCACCTTTATATAACATAACTCATTCATCTGTTCCCCAATTTATGGGCTCCTCCCTTTAGATTCCACTTTTTCCATCTCAAAAATTGCTATTATAAACATTTTTGTATATCTTTAGAGTTTATTTTGCTTAGGACTAATCCCTCCTATTTCCTTTTTCTTCTGTTTCCCTGTTGAGTAAAATGGATTTCCATACCCAATTATGCAGATATGTGTTTGTGGGTATTCTTTTGATCAGTTCAGATGTGAGTGAAGTTCAAGGGTCATCTATTCCCTCTCATTTCCTTATTTGTATGAATGTCTATATGTGCACCTTGATTATGTGAGATAATTTCTCCTAATCTTCCTTTCCTTCCCCCCTTCCTAGTGTATTCCCCTTTTTTTCCATTTTTTTCTTAAGATCATCAATACAAAACAGGATCACTCCTAGGCTTTGTCTAATTGGACTTTCTATATGAACCCCAATGATGATAGGGTTCAGAGGAGACGTTATCATTTCCCCATATTTGAATGTACACAGCTTATAGTATTTAGTCCTTTATCATTGTACATTTATAGTTACCTTTTTATGATTCTCTTTACTCCTGTATTTGAATTTCAGAGTTTCTCTGTAGCTCTGATTTTTTCATCAGAAATGCTTGGAAATCCTGCTTCTTTAAAGGTCCATTTGGTCCTGGTAGCATTATATTTAGTTTTACAGGGTAAGTTTTTCTTGGCTGTAGGCCTATATCCTTTGTTTTCTGGTATATCCTATTCCAACTCTTTTGTGCTTTTAGAGTGGTGGCTGCTAAATTCTGGGTGATCTTCATTCCTGTTCCTCAGTACTTGATTCTTTCTTTCTGGCTGCTTGTAGCATTTTTTTCTTTGACCTGGAAGCTCTAGATTTTGGCTATAATGATCATGGCAGATTTCATTTTGGAGTTTCAGGGGATAACCAGGATTTTAAAAAATTTCTACTTTGTCTTCTGGTTCTAAGAGATCTGGACAATTTTAAGGTTTCTTGGAAATATGATATCTAGGCTCTTCTTTTTTTGGGTGATGGCAGTCAGATACCCAATGACTCTTAACTTCTTTTTCCTTAATCTTTTTTCCAGGTTAGTTGTTTTTGCTATGAGATGCCTCATATTTTCTTCCATTTTTTCACCTTTTGATTTCGTTTTAATATTTTTTTGTGACTTTGCAGAGTCATTGCTTTTATTTAGTCTTTTCTAATTTTCAAGGAGTTTATTGCTTGGTTTTGTACCTTTTATATTAAACTGTTCATTCCCATTCCAATTCTTTCTTCGATAGTGCTTGTTTCTTTTCAATTTTTCACCTCAAGTGTTCTTATTCCATTAAAAACACATTTAAAAACTTAAAAAAACCCTCTTGCTTCATATCCTCTAGGAGTTCTGATTGAATTTATTCCCAAGCTGTGTTTTTCTCTGAGACTTGATGTTTTGTCATCATTCTCTTCTTTTGTGTTTGTGTCTTGAGCTTCCTTGCCACATAATAGCCAATTATGGTGGGCTTCTTTTTTCATTTGCCCTTTCTTCCTGCCTACTTCCTGACTTTGGGCTTGGTTTTAGGGTTAGGCTCTGCCTCATTTCTGGAGGAAAGATATGGGCTGGTCCTTTTGCTGCTTTCTTGGGATATTGAATGTTTTGTTTTTCCGGGATCTCTGGGACAAGCTGGGGACCTGAAAGCTTTCAGTGTTCCCAAAGTGGTCAGACCCAGGGCAAGTATCATTGCTGCCCCCTGGTCTGAACTCTGCAGGTTTCTGACTTGGGTTTGTGTGTGTGTGAGCAAGAGTAGATTGATGCTAGATTAATCTCCTTTAAGCCAGCTAGAAAGCTCTGTTGTTCAAAGTGGCAGAATTTGTAGCCTTCCCCATTTAGTCTGGGATTCCTGTCCTGGTGGACAGGCTAGACACTTTAATTGGGACCCTATTCTATACCTGGAATGTAAATTATACCATTGCTGCTGCTGCTGGATTCTGAACTTCCTTCTTGGTATACCTTCAAGGCCTTCCTACTTCCTTCTCAACCTGCCCTGGGTCTATGAACTGGAACTTAGTATTGGGTAACCAAGCTATCTGTTAGCATCCATCCTCACTGCAGTGCCCTGATATAGGTCTGGGGATGTCTCTGTATGATTCTGGGACCTCCTCTTTCTTTGGTGCACAACCTCTCCCAGGGTGCTACAGTCCTTCTCAGTTGTACTCCTGGCCCAAATAGTTACCAGTTTCTGAACCTTCCACCCCCCTCCCCCATCTAGCTTCCTAGGTTAAGCTGGGCTGGACAAACAACCTACTGTAACCTTTTCTGGATTCCTCACTAGAATTTGGTATGATGCATTTTCTAGATCTGTCTAGAGAACTTTGTGGATGGTAGTTCACTGCACTGTTTCCAACTATGCCATTACCTTCATCAATAATCAAATTAATGTTCATAGATTCTCTAAGTGCTTTGTGATTCTCAGTACAGAGGAAATTAAAATTATGCCATATCATTTCATAATTGATTCTACTATGTAATTGATCCCATTCCCCATTTTGTCAAGCTCCATCTCTCAGTTAACCTAAAAATGCAGTCTATCCTAGTTTGAATTAGCATAAAGGCATGATTGAAAGGGAATGGTGCTATACCTCATGCAACTAGCTCCTGGGACATCTGTTTTGTTGTCTGTACCCCCAACCCCCAAGCAGTTTAACTTGGGATTTCTTTCTTTTTTTTAGCCTGTAAACAAAAGCCAATTTAGGCTGAGCCTCTCCCCAAAAGATATTTCTTTTGCCCCTGTCTCTGATTATGAAGTTAGGGATGGTTTGATTTCCCCCAAGGGGACAACTAACTGGGTGGTCCTGATTTAGGTGGTTCTGATTTTCTAGTCATGATTACAAGAGGCAGTTGAATCCCATAAAGCAATTAACATTCCATAATTGTTAGAGAGGGCATGATCAGCCACACCTGAAGGATTAACCTACCTTTCCCAGCTGTAGCTAACTGTAACATCTCCCTGACAACCCAGAATTCCTCCTTTCCTGCATCTGCAATAAAGAGGGTCCATCCCTCCTACCCCCTTCAGGGTCACTGATCTGACTGAGGGGGCCAGTCTGACCCACTTTATTAACAGCTCTATGTATCACTGTTAATAAACCATTATCTTGCTTGTAAAAATGTGCCTCAGTTTACCTTTGTTGCATTTTACTCACCAACACTAACCTCTGCCCTCTTTTCTGTTATGGCTGTTGTCATTATGGAGTTGGAGGAGGTGGGGAGTGAAGGACTGAGGCTTGTTTTATATTTTTATCTGTTTCATGGATCAGCATAGCCAAAAAATTAATTGCCTAGTGGCTAACCGTCTGTTGATGTATTTATCTAGTTTGACTTGTATATTTTAATACAATCTGCTTCTGGTCCTATACTCATAGTCTCACATTAAAATCTATTTTATACTGGATGGCCTTGAAACTTGAGAGAGGCCTTGAGCCCCTCTGTGGCAAACTCTTGGGAGGATATGCCTAGGAATTACACAAGAAAGGCAGGCATGGATGGGCTGCTATCTGTATCACTGGAAGGAACTCCTGAATTGGTGAGATCACAGATCCATTTGAAAGAGCTTTTGTGATTCTTTAGGTACTACATGGAATATCAAATATCCTAGGGACTCCTGAAAGACAAATTATTGAGTTCCAATGAATACAGGTTCAGAGCTTGCATAATTGGGAATGTATAGTCTGAAACAGACAGTATTGATATAAACAAAGTAAAAATAGGGACAGAAATTTTGCATGGTCTCTGGAAAAACAAAAAACCCCAAAACAAAACAAAATCAATTTTTATAGTGATACAGCTACTTTTTTTTTTATAAAAGCATAGAGAAATATTATTACAACCATTCAGGAATATTAAACAACAGTGCCCAAAAGACTGAAGTCCTTAATATTTGTCTCTTTTATTTTTCTCTGCTTTGCTATGGGATCAATTTGTCTTTTTCTTTTAAACTGTTAACTTCTTTTTGGAACCACTGGTAATGTCAACCAGACTGGCCATTATTTGGAGCTTTCCAGAAATTTATGAGTCTTTGGGGGTCCCCAGTGCTCTGCCTAAATTCTCTGAGTAGAAAGAAAAATTAGAAACAACATTTACCTCCTTCAACCCCCACCTCCCAGGAGGATTAAACTTTTTTTTATCATAAGCAAACACTCACTGTAGAGGTGAAAGATTAGGAAATTTATTGGGAAAGAATTCCGAGTTCTACTTTGCTGAGTGCTGTGAGCAATAGTGAGTCTAAAACCCTATGATGGGTATAAGTGTTTCAGTATTATGTTTAAAACCCCAAAACTAACAAGCCAAAAAGGTGTGAGCTGATAGCTAAAAGCATCCATGGTTTTCCATGAATAGTTGAGTTATAGTAGTAATTTCATTAATTTCTTCACCTGAGTCAAGATATGTTAGTATAAGTTGCTTAACTAAACATTAGAAGACCTAGTTTATTTAACCTTTGGTCTCTCACTCTGTAACCAGGAGTAGTAAAGAAATAAATTAGTGTAACATCCCCTTTTAGAAAAAAAAAACCCTGAAGATAAGCAGTGGATGTAATTCTTTTCCTGTTTTTTAATTTAATAGCAAGTTTGTGATTTTATGCAAAACCATTTGCATTACATCTGACCCTCCGGGAGCTAGGTTTGCCCCCCTTTTTTGTGGGTATAATTTTGTGTCTTTAATAATCTGCTGTTAAATCCAGCCTGAGCTTGATTAATGAATTGTGATGAGGTATTGCATTAATTTTCAGGTTTGGTCTAATACCCTAAAAGGCTGCAGCAGTGCTTGCAGTTATTAATGCTAATAAACTCTCTAAGAAAAGCCATGGGAGGATACTGTGAAAAAATAAATGTGCAAAAAAGCCACCTCTCTGTCTTTTGGGGAGGCTTACACAATGCCAGCACTGGGGCAGTCTCTATTCCTTATTGCAGAATGGGTTACAGAGCCTCTAAATACAAGATAGTATTGAATGAAGAAAACTGGCAAAAGCTTCATTGTGCAATAATGTCTTTCTAGGAGGACTGCATTCCCAGCTACAGTCTGCCTCCTGGCAAGTCAATATTCAGCCTACCCTTCAGTGTTCTATTTTCAGACTTTGACCCCAACATGGACCTGACATCTACTGGTACCAGTGTGACCGAATCACAGCCAGGCCTGAGTAGTGCTGAAGAAAAAATCTTTGTTCAACAACATTTATAGCTTTAATAGGCAAAAACAAATTGACAAAAAAATCTTTCCAAACCCCAAAACTTCAAAAAAAATCACAATTTAAAAAATCAATTGGATGGATTAGAGATTTAAAAAAAAAAGAAAAATCAGCAGTCCAGTGATATAGAGTCCAGCTCCCACATTTTATAAAGTTAGTTGCTTTTATGGAGGATTTTCACAAAGTGTTATGACTGTTTATAGTTACTGACATTCAACTTTTATTTCATCCAGTAGCTCAACTCAGTAGGGTGTAGTCTATTAGAATGGACTTTTTTTTTTAAAGCACTGCCTTAATAGAACAAAAGGAATTGTGATTCTCTTAGGGCAAATGCAATTGTGGAGAGGTAAGAAAGAGTTCACGATGTTAAATTAGCATAGGTGGAGGGAAAACAACCTGAGGAAAGGTCTATTGGATAGAGAGGCTTTACTTCAAATTTAGAGTTGAGAGATTTCTGAAAGCAGACCCAGAGCATACAGAAGGCCCCAGAGGAAATTTTATGTGCCTATCTATATAAACATACATACATACATACTTATATATATTTATATATAAACATATATTACTTTAGTATCTTTGCCAAGAAAATCCTAAACGAGGTCATGCAGTCAGACACTACTGAAATGACTGAACAACACATACACACACATATACATATACTCCCACTACCATATATGTATATTTGTATGTATGTACTATTAGATGAGAATTAAATAAGAATATAGTTAAAGAATTTAATTGAATAAGAATTTATTTCATATATGAAAATATAGATATTATATGTATGTATATATACATATACACATATGTGTGCATACACACACATACCTGTGTATCTATACCTATACCTATATCTATATCTATATAATTTGTGATGGTAGTATTGACCTGGACTCATAAGGATTTAATTCTTCAAACACCTGTTTTCTTTTTTTTTTTAATTAATGAAGTATTTTATTTTTTTCCCGTTACATGTAAAGATAGTTCTCAACTTTTGTTTATACAAGCTTTCCAATTTCAGATTTTTCTCCCTCCCTCCCCTCCCTCCCCCCTCCCCTAGACAGCAGGTAATCTGATATAGGTTATATATATATATATATATAACATTAATCCTATTTCTGCATTAGTCATGTTATAAGAGCAAAAATCAGAGCAATGATGAAAATCCTCAAAATAGAAAAAACAACAACACCAAAAACAAAAGAAATAGTACGGTTTATTCAGCATCTACACTTCACAGTTCTTTTTTTTTTTCTTGGATTTGGAGATCCTCTTCTATCATGAGTTCCCTGGAACTCTTCTGTACCATTGCATTGGTGAGAAGAATATAGTCCATCACAGTAGATCAACACTCAAATGTTGATGATACTGTATACAATGTTCTTCTGGTTTGCTCATCTCACTCATCATCAGCCCATGCAAGACCCTCCAGGTTTCTCTGAACTCCTCCTGCTCATCGTTTCTTACAGCACAATTGTAATCCATTGTATTCATATACCACAACTGGTCCAGCCATTCCCCAATTGATGGGTACCCCCTCAACTTCCAATTCCTTGCCACCACATAAAGAGCAGCTATAAATATTTTTGTACATGTGGGTCCCTTTCCCCTTTCCATGATCTCTTTGGGAAAAAGACCCAAAAGTGGTATTGCTGGGTCAAAGGGTATGGACAGCTTTATCGTCCTTTGGGCATAATTCCAAATTGCTCTCCAGAATGGTTGGATCAGTTCACAGCTTCACCAACAATGCGTTAGTGTTCCAATTTTCCCACAGCTTCTCCAACATTTTATTATTTTCCTTTTTTGTCATTTTAGCCAATCTGATAGGTGTCAGGTGGTACCTCAGAGTTGTTTTAATTTGCATCTCTCTAATCATTAGAGATTTAGAGCATTTTTTCATATGGGAATAGATAACTTTGGTTTCTTCATCAGAAAACTGCCTGTTCATATCCTTTGACCATTTCTCAATTGGGGAATGACTTGGATTCTTATAAATTTGACTTAGTTCCCTATATATTTTAGAGATGAGTCCTCTATCAGAAGTACTGGCCACAAAAATTGTTTCCCAGCTTTCTGCCTCCCTTCTAATTTTGGATGCATTGCTTCTGTTTGTACAAAAATTTTTTAATTTAATGTAATCACAATCATCCATTTTGCATTTTATAATATACTCTATCTCTTGTTTGGTCATAAACTGTTTTCCTTTCCAAAGATCTGATAGGTAGACTATTCCTTTCTCTCCTAATTTACCTATGGTATCACCTCTTATGTCTAAATCGTGTATCCATTTTAACCTTATTCTAGTATAAGGTGTAAGATGTTGGTCTATGCCTAATTTCTGCCATACTATCTTCCAGTTTTCCCAGCAGTTTTTGTCAAATACTGAGTTCCTATCCCAGAAGCTGGAGTCTTTGGGTTTATCAAACAGTAGATTACTATAGTCATTTTACTACTGTGTCTCCTGTGCCTAGCCTATTCCATTGATCTACCATTCTATTTTTTAGCCAGTACCAGATAGTTTTGATGACTGCCGCTTTATAGTAGAGCTCCACAAACACCTGTTTTCTTATGTAACTCTGACCAAGGTGTCATACCTTAGTTTTCCTAGTTGAAGAATGGGAAGAAGGGTAAATCATATGGGAATCAAATCAAATAAACAAATAGTTTTTGAACTCATGTTGGGTATAAGTACCGTGGTATGTCCAGTGGTGAGTTCAAAGGGACAAGGACATAAACCTCCAGCCCTGCTACATCTGTACTTAATGAATTAGTTGATGATACTGTTGATAGCAATTAGTATATGAAAGAAGGGCAGAGCACTGAGGGATGATAGAATCAGAGACTATCAATATAGGGTTGGTGATGTATTTTGAACTGAATATATATATATATATATAATATCAGTGAACCAAAAAGGGAATGCTGATACTCCAGTGTCTAGGTCAGTCAATCAACCAATTAAAAAACATTTATTTGGTGTCTAATATGTACCAGGCATGTAGCTTCTTTCCTGCAGGTTCAGGTGACACCTGAAGTACTAGATTGGATGTAGTTTCTAGGGGCAAGACTTCCTATGGGGAGAGGTTCTTGGAATTGGCCTGTTCCCTTAGTGATGCCACTGGGAATTGGGACTAATAAGACAGCTTTGAATCTCAGGTCTGAACCTAACTACATGTGTAATTTTTGGCAGGTTACTTAATCTCTCTGACTGGTTTGTAAAATGAGGGTGTTGAACTAATTGCTCTCCAAGATTCCTTCCAGCTCTCACAAGGTATGACTCCATTGGTGCAATTCCAAAATTTATCAACATTTCTTATCTCTTCTTGCTGGCCCAAAGAGAAGTAGGAGTCCTCAAGAAGAGGCTGGGTGAACATGTCTTGGGGATGTTGTTGTTGGGACTCTCAGACAGCCTTTAAAGGTTCCTCCAGCTCTTGGAAAGTGTGGGTTAACACTTCAGCTTAGCTTTCACAAGTTATCACTCATCCTAAAAGCTTCTTAACTTCTGGGCAAGTCCCATTTACCCAGGTTCTAGAAAAAGTATTTTACTCCCCTCTCCTGCCCCAACAAAATTCAGTGATGAGATAATCATGTTAAAATAGCTCTAAACCACTATTTTTCTTTCTTGGTCTTAGAAGAATAATTCCAGTGGGCTATTTCCAGTTTGATAGGATTCTACGTACATGATTATGCCACAGATACTGTACTTGAAGCAATCTGTGTTTTGACGTGATAAACTGATAATCACTTTGCAGCTAAGTCGGTCTGCAGATAGGCAGTTAATATTGTGAAACTTCAATAAAGTCAGCTGTCAATGTAATAGATATTGCATGTGAACTTTTTGATCCTTCATTGTAATCCTTTGAATCTCCCTTATCCATCATTCCATAATATGTTTGTTTAGTAGGGAAATAGGCTTCTAAAATCTTACCATCAAAGGTAAGCCTAGACAATAACATTTCCAAATCTGACACACAGGTCTCAACAACACTGTCAGAAGTCTATTTAACCATCCAATTTAGTGAAGTGATGTGAATTTACAGAAGAATGGCAAGAGACTGAAAAGTTTTTCTTTTTGCTTTTCTGGCCAAGGAAAAGTTTTAGACACAGAATCATGGAATGTCAAAGTGGGGAGGGACCTTAGGAACCATCTAGTCTCATGTTTTCATTTAGAAATGGTGACACTGAGATACAGAGAAGGGAAAGGCTTGTCCATGGGCACCCAGAATATCTGATTAGAATCCAGGCTCCCCAGCTCCATTCCAGTTCAGTCAGTGTGTCTTAGTGATTGATTCTTAGATTTGGAGTCAGGATGTCCTGGGTACAAATCCTGCTTCAGAGACTTAGCTCTATGATTCTGGGTAAGTTATTTAACCTGTCTCAGGATCACCAAATCCCCCAAATTCAGAGAGAAATTGGGAGACATTCCAATAGCCTTCTAGACAGACCTAAATATAAAAGGAACCTTCAATATAATGGACAATATACCATCTAGCTTCTTTTGAAGATTTCTGGTGAGGACGAAGTCACTACTTCTCAAAGCAGTGCATCATATTTTGGGCATCTCTAGCTGTCGAGAAGTTTTTCCTAATATCAAACTTTAATTAGACTCTTTGAAACTCTTGTTTCTAAACTCTGTTGCCAATCAGAACAAACGAAGGTCCTCTTCTGTGTGAAAGACCTTCAAATACTTAAACCATCGTGTTCTCTTCTTCAAGGTAAACATCTTATAATATATGGACTCTCTGCCCTTTACCAAGTTAGTTGCTTTCATCTGGATACTTCTGAGATTATCCTGTCTTCCCTAAACTATATCAGCCAGAACTGGACGTAGTACTTTGGATGTGAGCTGACACAGGCAGGATTATTACCCCTCTATTCCTGGGAGCTATATCTTTTTTTTTCTGATAAAAGCATTTTATTTTTTTCCAGTTACATGTAAAGATAGTTTTCAACATTTGTTTATACAAACTTTCCAATTTCAGATTTTTCTCCCTCCCTCCCCTTCCTCCATCAGGTAGTCTGATATAGGATATATATATATGTGTGTGTATATATATGTATATATATAATTAAACATATTTATGCATTAGTCATGTTATAAGAGAAAAATCAGAGCAATGAGAAAAAATCTCAGAATAGAAAAACAACAGCACCAAAAACAAAAGAAATAGTATGGTTCAATCAGCATCTATACTTCACAGTTCTTTTTCCCCCCTGGATTTGGAGATCCTCTTCCATCATGAGTGGGAGCTATATCTTAAGATAGCTCAAGATCAGATAACTTTTTGGACATTAGCACACTATTGACTCATGTTGAGTTTGCAGTCCACTAAAATCTCTGGATCTTTTTTTTTTTAAAGACAAATTTCTAATAGTGCCTCCTTCATCCTATACTTGCAAAGTTGTTTTTTTGTAAAATGTGAGTTTAATTCTTAATATTGATCCCTATTGATTTTTATTTTATTAGATTCAGCTCAATATTTTTGAATCTTGACTCTGTCTTCCAGTGTGTTAACTATCCTTCCCTCCACTCCCCACCTTGGTATCACCTGTGAATTTGATAAGTACACCACCTATGCTTTTATCCAGGTCATTTATGAAAATGTTAAACAGCACAGGGCCAAGTACAAATTATGGAGTTACTCCACAGGAGATCCTCTGTCAAGTTGACTGAACCATTAATTACTGTTTCCTGAGTCTGGACATGCAACAGTTCCAAAAACATATGATTGTATTATCATCATGTCTACATTTCTCCATTTTTTCCTACAACAATAATGTGACATATTCTATCAAGATTCATAGTCCCTGGCATGAGGTAGCTGCTTAATAATAGGGCATCAGACTTGTAGTCAGGAAGATGAGAGTTGAAATCTTGCCTGAGAAACTTTCTAGCTATGTTGACTATGGACAAGATACTTAACCCCTTTTGGCTGTAAAATGGTGATAAAAAGAACAAATGCCTCCCAGAATTGTTCATATAAAACATGATATTTGTAAAGTGCTTTGCAAACCTTGAAGTGCTATATAAGTGTTTATATTATATTATTGTTAAGTACTGTAGATATTTTATTATAAGTAGTTCTATTATTATTATTATTTATTATTATTACCAACAACAGAGACTCAGCAATCATATCTCCTTGCTCTTTTAGTGCAAGAGTGTATAGCTCATCTGGGCCAGGTGACTTGTTTGAATCCATCAAGCACAACTGGGAGCTCTATTATTACATCTTTATCTAAGTTATCAATCTACCTTTATTTTTCAGTCATTTTCTTTTGTAACTAGAGAAGCCAAAAAAAAAATCAAAACTGAACAGCTTTGGTTTCTCTCTTTTGTCTGTTTCCTCATCTGTCAAATGGGGATAACAACAGCACCTATACCATAGGGTCAATATGAATTGATACTATATGTAAAGCACTTTACATAAATGGTAGCTGTTATTATTGACAGCCCTCCCTCCCAAAGCATTCAAGCAGTATGTCTGCTTCAGTTTCCCTCTAAATTTGCACTATATCTATTTTACTGGCTTGTCATAATGCATAATTTCCAAGGGATAGGAGTTTTTCCACTGAAGGAGAATTGAACTACTTAGATGGATGGAAAATTTAGTTCTGGTGGTCGTTAGGCTAAAAGAACTGTGGTTTTAACATTGGTGGCAAAATATTTGAAAAAGCAATTCAAATCCAAAGCAATTCACCTTTGAAAAAGAAACTGGAGTGATTTACTGTTAACTATACTTGGTTATCTTGCCAAAATGGATTATCTTCCCAGTAATACCACAGGGAGGTACCTATATGACCTAAGGGCCTAAACTCCAGGGAGAAATCAATAATAAACCAGCTTAGCTTTTCCAAGTTGTCACCATTTTAAAAAGTGACTTTCACTCTGTTCTCTTACTCCCCAGGGTATACACTGGTTTATCCACAGGGTAAATGGATTTTACACTGTGTGGGGTTCAGTTCTGGGAGTAGAAATTTTCTTTGTGTAGTCCTAGGAAATGGAGATAACTCTGCCAATAGATTGTAGAACCAAAGCAAACACTTTTCATGCTTAAATTAAGCAGCTCTATAAAGTTGCTAAAAAGAGCCTCACAGAATAGAAGAGTTGAGGTCAAAGACTGGGTTGGATTCAGAAAGTAGTTGCTATTCCTGGTGGAAATCCTGAAGGATTCTGATTGGTTTCCCTTGCAGCTAAATTATGTATTTTTTCCTAACAGTCTTGTAATTCATTATTCTCCTGTCCAGACACATGAAATTAGGAGCTTTTCCTGGTCATTATATAAAACATAATCTTTTAATCAAACATTTGCAGTTTAGGAAAAAATAGTATTTTCTATCCTTCTTAAAGACAATCTAAGACAGTTTAAGACATTCTTAAAGATTTGTGGAATCTACCAGGTTGAGGTACATGAGCTTTTCCTAAATATATGGATTTAGGATTACATTGAAAAATACTTCTGTTCAAAGAAAAACTTTAGGAAATCAGAAAATTACAGTATACTAGAAAATATTCTTTCCAAAGCACACATTGTAAGTAATTCTTATTTTAACTTTTTCATAGTATAGTTCTTGTATAGTCCAGATCTTGATATCAGAACACTGCTGTTTATTGATGTACCCTTGACAGTACCTGAGTTTTCCTTTTTAGGGGAGGGGGGCTGTCTGTGGGTAGGGGAGGGAGGTAGAGAGGAGGTGATCTGTGTCCTATTCATGGGATACCAGTTCACTTCAATTATTCAATTTGATAAATATTTGTTAAATTCTTATTATGTCTCATTCTGGGCATGGGAGGGAGGGAGATACAAAACATTTAGATAAAAAACATATCACTGTAATATAGGATATAGAGTCACATAATTATAAATACAAAATACTGCATAGTAAGTACCTGAGAAATGCAATCAAAGTGCTATTTGGGGAGATGGCATTTGAGACAGCCTTTTAAAGAGTAGACACATATGTATGATGATGGAAAATTTCAGATTGTGGTTGGGGTTGGGGGTGGGGAAGTATAATGGAGGGTTGTATTTGGAAGGAATGTAGAGTATGTGGAATGAAGTAGTCTGATAAAAGAGTTGAAAAGTGGGATAGCATCAGATTTTGGAGAGCCTTCAATGCCAGGATAAGAAATTTAAACTTTATCTAGTATACAGTAGGATTTTAAGCAAAAGAGGGACAAAACTATATCTGGGCTTAAAAGAGATGAATTTGTTTGCATTGTGAAAGAAGGCTACCACTAGGTTGAAAATGGAGGTGAAAACTCAATTGAATTTGACATATTTATAAAAAGTATGGTATCTACTATGTGCAAGATTCTGGAGAAGGAGATGGCAAACCATTCCAGTATCTTTGCCAAGAAAATCCCAAATGGGGTCATGAAGAGTTGGATATAACTGAAACAACTGAACAACAGCATAGGATTTTAGGTTGAGTTGTGGGGAACTTGAGAGGTCAAATAATCCCAACTTCCTCATTTTATAGATTGGGATTATAGATTTATAGATTGGGAAATTGAGGTCTAGAGAGATTAAATTAGATTTATTTAGATTATAGTCCATTATATTATAAACTCTTTAAGGGCTTTTGTTGTTGTTATTGAGATGTTTCAGTTGTGGTTGACTTTTTGTGACTCCATTTGGGATTTTCTTTGCAAAGATACTAGAGTAGTTTGTCATTTCCTTCTTTAGCTCATTTTACATATGAGGAGAGTGGTATTTCTGGGATAAACTGACAAGACTTGTCAACTGATGGGATAATGGAAAGATGATGAGGGAAAGCCAGGGATGAATTCAAGGTATAAAAACTGGAGGACCGACAGGATAGCAACATCCTTAACAGAAACAGAAAGATTGGTTAGGTTATTTTCTTGTAGGAACTGAAAAATTTTTATTCACCTTTCTCATGAATGTCACACTATACTAATGAACTGTGGTCCATGTTCTGCTTTTATTAAATCATTTGTATGTAAGACTTTAATGTACTTTTTATCCTGGCTTTAATTTTTTTTTAGATCCTAGACCTGTGGACCCAGACTGATTCCAATAGCTGTCTCAGCT
Source organism: Dromiciops gliroides (assembly GCF_019393635.1). Classification (NCBI taxonomy): domain Eukaryota; kingdom Metazoa; phylum Chordata; class Mammalia; order Microbiotheria; family Microbiotheriidae; genus Dromiciops; species Dromiciops gliroides. The sequence goes on from NC_057864.1 coordinate 419,222,544, forward strand.
ATTTTATGAGTAGGATATTTTTATACCCTCTCATTGGCTATGACAAAAAATAAGATTCTTCCCTTTGCCATGTGCCCCAAGTCCACTTCATTCTGAGTCATCTTCTTAGTTTAGTGAACTCTGGGCTCAACTCAGTTCATACAAGGTAAGTGAGTCAGCCTAGCCGAAGAAGTGATAGGAGGTAGCATGTATTGGGCAAATAGAACTGTGATATCTAAAATCTTAATTGTGGTCGCCAAAAATTAAAAGGCTTCAGTACCAGTCTTTGGGCATTAAACATTTATTAGAGCATACAGATATTTACAAAGAGTTCAGAAGGTTATGAAAAAGAAGTCCTACCTAGCCTAGAGTTCCAGCTTGGTTGGGTTCTTCCTGAAGTCCTCCTCCACAAGCCTGTTTTAATCAGGAACTCCTTAGCAAGCTGTTTGTGGAAGCTTTTTTATAGATCTGGAACAGAGGCGGTCCTTACACACTGCTTCAAGGTGATTGGTTGGCATCATCCCAATCCATTGGTTTTGAAGGTGTTCTCAAGTTGAGTTCACAGTCTAATTTCTGAGAACAACACCTTCTTAAGGGATATCCAGGTGTGATTACAATCCAATTAACTTGAAGTAAGCTTAATCAGCAGTCAATTACTCTCACTTGATTCAATCCATCTTGATTAATCTCCAGGTGGGTCTTTGAGTATCTGCTAAATCCCATTATTTCATCACAGAACCATCACATGATCACCTTGACCACCATCTACCCTCAGTCCCTAATGGACAGCCCAAGACAGTGAACCCATGAGTCTTGAGACTAGCAATGCTTCCAAACCAGTGCCCTGTGCCATCATTTTGAGAAGCATCCCCTGTGGGCATACATTTGCTCCTAGAGGGGCTACAACCTACAATTACTAAAGACCCAGAAAAGAAAGTTCTTGACTCCAAAGTTCTTCACATTATCAAATGGGTCAACATTAGAAACTAATATAATTTGATCAGTAGAAAGATCATTAAAGCAGAGAAATTAGCATTTTATTTGCCACTATACCCTAAGGACCATGAGATTTCTCCATTTAATTTGCCTTTTATGTGTTGGTCCCCAATCAGAATGTGAGCTTCTTTAGAACTTGTTTACCTTTTCTATTTGCATACACAGAACTTAGCTCAGATTCATACACATCGTAAGTGTTTAATAAATGCCTCACTCTTTTATTCATGCATGCATACATTAATTCATTAATTCACTCATTAAATTCCACTCAATTCAACAAGGTGCTTCATTTTGTTGTATCGAGTCCAGTGGGAATTGCATAATATGATGTCCTCTGCTCTTTTGTTATACTGAATTTCCAAAACATCTCATACAGCCAAGGATGGTCCAGATGATAACCAGAAGGGTTATTTGAAAGTATGACATTATAATGCACAAAGAATATAGGAAACAGATGAAAATTATTGTCTGGTGCAGAAAGAGAAAATTTGAAGAATTTGATATAATTAAAAAAATCTTTTTTAGCTTGTAGAACATAAAACTTGGGGGTGGGGAACATGAAAAGATATCTTCAACTGAAGATATATGGAAGAGAGATTATATTTCTCCTGCTTGGATGCAGAGGGCAAAACTAAGAGTCATGGGAGAAAGTTGTGGAGAGATATATTTGGGTCAATGTAAAGAGAAACTACCTGAGAATCACAACTATCCCAAAGTGAAATGGGTTGTTTTTGTTGTTAGTAGATTACTTTTCATTAGAAGTTTTCTAGCAGAGGCTATATAAGCCACTTATCAGAACTGTAGTAGAGATTTCTTTTTTCAGGCAGAGGAGGATGTGAATGGCCTATGAGGTCCCTTTCAGCCATGACTGCTTTTGGGAGCAATATACGGCTGCTGCTGAAGTGGGGGCATTTAGTGGCATATACTCTATGGAGCTTGTGTCTAGATTTGCAAGTAGATGACTGCTATTATGGAAGACTTTTTTAGTATTTCTGTTAAAAGTAACGCAAAAGGGATTACTCTACAACACTAGCCAAGAGTACAGTTGTTGTTGTTCAGTCACTTTTTTCAGTCATGTCTGACTCTTCATGACCCCGTGTGGGTTTTTTTTGGCAAAGATACTGGAATGGTTTGCCATTTCCTTCTTCAGCTCATCTTACAGATGAGGAACTTTGCAGTAAAACTCACTAAATAAATGAATGAATGAATGAATAAATGCTAGTGCCTGGCACGTAGTAGTTGCTTAACAAATGCTAGTTGACTGACTGACTCACCCTGTCCTCTCAGTAAAGGGCATTAAAATATAAATGACACTAAGTACAGATGGAGACAAGTGGAAATAGAGTTCAATTAAATACATCGAGGCTGTTCAATTGTCCTGTTCTTTTCCTCCTCACCAAGGGTCATGCATGATATTATTTTAAGTTAACATAGCTTATTTCAAGAGGAAGTTGGGCATTTGGGTGCTTCTTGGGTGTGTCTACCAAAGACTTATCAGAACACTGCTGTGATTACTAAGCAAGGCAAACTAATCCATGAGAAAGAAGATAACAGGTCACTGTAACCTAGCATGTTATTCAACCTATTTCTTTTCCCATGTAGACTCATAGAATAAGTGGTCATCTAACTTTGCTTAATTATTCTAGTGAAGGGAAATCATTGCTTTGCAAGCTAGCTCATTCTACTTTTGGAGAGCTCTAAATACTAAGAGCTTTTTCCTTATACCAAACCTAAATCTGGCCCGCTGTAACTTCCCCTTGTTTCTTTGTCAGGCAAGAGCATAGCTAATGCCTTTTCCACATGACAAGAGTTTAAAATCCTTGACACCCTTCCCCTACCCATAAGTCTTTTCTTCTCCAGGCTGAACATTCCCATTACCTTCAGTTGATTCTAATATGGTGTGGTTTCAAGGCCTCTCACCATCCTAGTTACCCCTTTGCAGTAGGTAGGTGATAAATAATACCGTCATTGTACTGATATAAAACAAAAGAAGCCTCATGGAGAAATAGTGGAGGAAAGACAAAGATAACTTGTAACTAGAAATTATCCTAGTTCAAGTTATACTTTTTTGGATCATGCTACATCTTATTCTATTTGGAGAGTTTACTAGGTCTTTCCTTTTTTGGGGGTGGGGGAGAATTAAGTTGAGTCATTCTGCTTTCTCTGTCAATTATTGACATTTTGTCCTAAGCCTTACATTGGTAGAGCTCTTCTTGGTTCTTTGCCTTTTTCCTGAACACAAATTAAAATATCCCTTTATGTGTTTAGTATTTTTGGAGGTTTCAGTTTATTCTGGGCTTCAGCATTCCTCAATTTATTGTTACAATTCCATGTCCATGTCATTCTTTTTTATTCTTTCTTGGAATGTATTCCTGCTTCCATTTTTTTTGTACATGATCAAAAACAAAACAAAACAAAAAACCCACACGTCTGGACTCATCCCTATGTAGCCACAAGGGGCAGCCTCCCTTCTCACTCTTCCATCCCCTTTTTCTTCAAATCAATTCAATGAACATTTATTAAGAGTCTGTAAGGTGTTGGACATACAAAGGGAGCTGAAATTCTCCTGGAGGGATGCAACATGTTGACATATAAGTCACTGAAAAATTCTATGAGTAGGGAGGAAACACTAATAACTGATTGGGGAGGGGGTGTTAGAAGAGAGGTCTTTAGGAGGTCGCACCTGTGCCAAACCTTGAAGGAAGCTAAATATTCGAAGAGGCAAAGGTGAAAAGGGGGGTTATTCTAGGCCTGGGGGACAATCTGTAGCTAGGTAGTTCAGTGCATAGAGCTCTGGATGTGGGGTCAGGAAGACCTGAATTCAAATCTGACCTCAGACATTCACTAGCTACATGGCCCTTGGCAAGTCACTCAACTAGTCTTTGCCTCAGTTTCCTCATTTGTAAAAATGGGATAATCATAGCACCTACCTCCCAGGATTATTGTGAGGATCAAACTAGATAATACTTGTAAAGCACAGTGTTTGGCACATAATAAGCTCTATATAAATGTTAGCTATTATTGGTGCACAGATGAAATATGGAATACCAAATCTGGGGAACTTCTACATTAGTTTGTGTGGTGGAGAACATGAAGTAAATTTATATAAAATTAATCTGGAAAGGTAGGTAGGAGTCTGGTTGTGGAGGTTTTTTATAATACTAGACTGAGGAAATGGTATTTTATTCTAGCCACTGATTTTTCCATAGGAAAGTAACATGGTCAGACGTGTGCTTTAGGAATATCAATTTGAGAATTGTATGGAGGATAGATTGGAGAGGGAATACCGGATACAGAGAGACAAATTAGGAGGCTATAGCAGTAGTGCCAGAAAGAGGCGGTGAGTACCTGAATTAGAGGAGTGGGTGTGTACATATATAGAGTAGTGGAGAAGAGACATATATGGCATACCATGAAGGGAAAAGATAGCGCCAAGAATGGCACTGAGGTTAAAAACTTGGGTGATGAATTCAATATAGAAGTGTCCTCAACAGAAATATGGAATTTTGGAGAAGTGGTTGTTTTGAGGGGGAAGATAATGAATGCATTGTATATTGAGTTAAGTCAAATTTGATAATTATAAGTGACTCCTAGGTGGAGCTATCTGGCTAATAATAAAGAAATAGAATCCAGGATGCAGATTTAGATGATGTGTATACATGTACACACACACCTATTTCTCTTTCTCTCCATATATCTATATCTATAACTGTATCTATACCTATATATCATCTCTCTATGTATCTATCTATTTACCACCTATGGAAACATAAACACATGGAACATGATGATATAACCAGAAGAGAGACTTTATATATAGAGAAGATGGCTCAGCTCAGAAAAATGGCTTGGAGAATTTCCATGACCAAGGAAAAAAAACATGAGGAGAGGTTAGATGCGTAGAAGGAAAACCAGAAGAAAGCCATGTCATAGAAGCTAAAGGAAGATAGCATTTTCAGAGGGAGCAAGTATAGTCAACGGTGTAGAAATCTGCAGTGATCAAGTAGGATGAAGACTGAGAAAAGGCCATCAGATTTACCAATCAGACCACCAGGAACTTTGGGGAGAGCAGTTTCAGTTGAACAGCACATTCAGACTTTCAACCCATGCCCTCCAAATCCAGTGTATTTCCCCCTGTACCAGGCTGGGACAAGGGGCTAAGAAGTGAGTAAAAGATGAGAAATCTGGGGGCAACAAGTGTAGATGATTTTTCTAGGAGTTTGGCTGTGAAAGAGAGAAGAGATACAGGGTAATGGAATGAAGGGATGGTAGAGTCAAGTAAAGGTTTTTTAAGGAAGGGAAGAGATGGTTAGTAAGTAGTGGGAAAATATTCAGTATCTAAAGAGAGACTGAAGATGATAGAGATGGAAATTGAAGGGACAAATTTCCAGAAGGTCATCACTTCATCAAGGGGCTAGCAGTAAGGCATAAATAGAGGGTGTGGCCTAGGCAAGGAAATAGGCCCTTTCTTTCTTGGAGACTGAAGCAAAGCAGTAGGCCTTTAAAAGGAGAGTTTTGAGGTATGGGGTACTAGAGAAGATGGAGGACATGGTAGATGGCCTTGGTTTTCTCAGTAGTATAGGAGGTAAAATCTTCTGGGTGGCAGGGGCACAGGGAAAAGTACAAAGAGCTGAAGGGAATAATTAAATATTTAGAAATGTTGCAGGGTAGCTAGGTGGTGCAGTGGATAAAACACCAGCTCTGGATTCAGGTGGACCTGAGTTCAAATCCAGCCTCAGACACTTGACACTTACTAGCTGTGTGACCCTGGGCAAGTCACTTAACCCTCATTGCCCTGCAAAAAGAAAGAAAGATAGAAATGTTGCAGTGATGAGTGTTATATATAGTTTATTAGAGAATTATAAAAGTATTCTTGTAGTCCTTTCCCTCATAACCTCTGCTGCCTCCTAGTTCCCCAGATTCCTTTCAAGACTCATTTTAAGTGATAGCTCCTTTAGGAGGCCAGTCCTGCCTGTTGCTAGTCTGTGACCTCCTTGAAGACAAAGACTATTTTTTGCCTTTCTTTGCATCCCTGGTACTTAGCACAGTTCCAGACACAGAAGAAAGGCTTCATAAAGGTTTGCTTGACTGTCTGGCTGATCTGGGAATGTTTAGATTGGAAAACAGAAATTGACAAAAGGTATGGCTGCTGTCTTACAGTATCCGAAGTGCCATCACTTGGTTCAAGTGATCGCTGGTCCAGGGATGAAACTGACGGGAGAGCTGAATAAAGGGAAATGTGTATAAGCAGCAAAGAAACAATGTAGGCTTGATTTGAGAAAAGCCACCATGAAGGCTTTTGAAAACCTGATAAGTGTCCTCAGGAGGCTGCCTCACTTTCCTCCTCACTGGAGGTCACCATGCCATGACTGATTGACTGCCCATTTATCAGATAGGTTGCAGTATGATTTTTGTAAAGGTACTGTTTGGACTAAGTGAACACAGAGGTCCCTTCTGGCCCTTAGGCTCTGTGATTTTCTTTCATAGACTGAAAATCTTCTCTGAGTATTCTGATTTAATCTGGTTCTTTTTCTCCTTTCCTATCCTTTTCTGTTCAGAGGGAGTACTCTCGACTCATTATTATAAGATCAAAAACTGTGAGTCAATTTTAATAAATTAAATAAAAGCCAATTTAAACAGAAGAATTTAAATAACCTAGGTATGGTTGTTCTTCATCTGGAGAAACAATGAACTCTTTTTAATTGTTTCCTACATGCTGTGGTGCCAACATAATGTTAATAACTGACATTTATGGAGAATTTTACAATTTTTAGAGTACTTTATATATCTCATTATCTATACAAACATTATTTGTTCTTCACAGCCCCCCTGTAAAGGAGACATTTTTTTCTTAGCTATATTTTACATATGAGGAAATTAAGTCAGAGAAGTTGAATGACTTGTTGAGGGTTACATAGGTAAAAAGTATGTGAAGGGGGATTTGAATATAAAATAATCAACAAATATGAACAACACATGGGTAGCTAATTTTTTGAAAGCACTTCTGATTTTTTTCTAGTCATTCTACCACTTGGGCAAGGCATAAGACTTTGTGGGAAACAACCGTATCATCTTGCTACTACCAAAAACAAAAAATAAATCCTACCCAGAAGTCCTGGGAAGATAACTTTATGATAAAAAAAATGAGAAGAGCTATTCTCTATAGATTGCTAATTCATAGAACTGAAATATGGACGTTACTACCTTATCAATCAATTAGCAAGCATTCATTAAAGCACTTCCTATGTTCTAGACACTTTGCTAGGCATTGGGGCTGTAAAGACAAGTATCAAACAGTCTCTGTACTGGCTGGAGTTTATTTTATAATGGAGGAGACAACTTCAACAATGAGTCTGTGCCCACTTTAAATTAGATTTTGTTCTTTTGCCTGTTTCAAACTCGGACAAGCCCATGACTCTCTTGATGCCTTTCCATCTCTTTCTTTCACTCTGTCTCTCTGTCTCTGTCTTTATCTTGGTCTCTCTCTTTGTGTCTCTTTTTCTCTGTCTCTGTTTTTCTCTCTCTCTTCTGAAAGTAAAAGAAAATAAAAGTGACACAGTCCAGTCATATTCAAATCAAATATGAGGTAATCTTTGAAGAGAAGGCACCAGCAGCTGGGGAGATTAAGATAGGCCTCTTGTGGAAGGTGACTCTTGAACTGAGTCTTCAAGAAAGCCAGAGGCTCCTGGAGGCTGTCGGGTACATAAACAGGAGTGCAATTAGAAATCAGGCCATGGGCCATCTAGAAGATCATTGAAGACTGCACTTTAAGAACCACTATCTGACATTTATATATTACTTTAAGTTTTTTTTTTCTTTTCCCTTTTTTTTTGGGGGGGGGGAGGGTCAATGAGGGTTAAGTGATATGTCTATGGTCACACAGCTTGTACATGTCTGAGGCCGGATTTCAACTCAGGTCTTCCTGAATCCAGGGTCAGTGCTTTGTCCATTGTGCCACCTAGCTGCCCCTACGTTAAGGTTTTCAAAGCACTTTACGTACATTATTCCATTTCAGCCTTTCCTCCCCTTAAATTCATGTTTACAGGCCTAACTTCAGTTTTCTATATGCTATCAGTCAAATGATGAGTACATTCATTTACTAATTAAAAAATACCATTTAGGGCAGCTAGGTGGCACAGTGGATAGAGCACTCACCCTGGAGTCAGGAGGACCTGAGTTCAAATCCAGCCTCAGACACTTAACACTTACTACCTGTGTGACCCTCGGCAAGTCACTTAATCCCATTTGCCTCACCAAAAAAGAAAAAAATACCATTTTATTAGAGGAACTGCTTTGTATACAGAAGAAACCATTTTTGAGATATACCTTTCTTTAAAAAAATGACAAATCTAACAAGGAAAACTTGTAAGCACAGTGGAAGCTTGAAGACAGCTGAGTGATCTTTGGCTGGGTATCCAGCAGTTCTCTTCCCTTAAAATGAGTCTAATTGATGAGGCTTTTCAAGTGGCCTAATCATGTCCCAGGCAGTTAATGCACACCCCTTTCCTCACTACCTTAGTATAATGTGGTATTCCAGCCAGAAAAATGGAGTCCTTCAGTCTGTTACTCCTTGATCTGCCTTGTCCACTACTCTTTCTCCTGCAGGGTGGGATTAGGGCTCGAAGGTAGCAGTGGGGTAGGGTCTGGGCTGAGACCCAGTGACCTCCCTTTTTTGCAGGGAATTGCGTTTGGGGTTTCCTACTTTGCTAAGTTCCAATGCTTCATCAGTCACAATAGGCCTTCAATAGAATAATGATCACCACCTCGTGTTTTGTGAAGTCATGCTCTGGGTAAGTATTATTCACAAGTGCATCCCTGCATATGATTTAGCAGTTAATTATTGGTCTTCATGCATAAAATGAATGTGACATTTGAGACAGATGTTTATTGTTGACTACATATATATCTCCCCCATCCCCGTCCTGAAATGAGCTCCAATTATCATCACAAAGGATTGCATTTGTACATTTGGGAGGTCACATTTTGAACACTGACACACAGAGATGGTGCACTGGTGTGGTTCCGAGCACACAAACAATAATTTCCTTTTTTTTTTTTTTTTTTAAATACACAGTATGGAATGAGGCTGCTCAAACAATTGGGTTAAACTCGAAAGAGAATTGACGATGGCCACTAGGGGCCGCTGTTGAACTTCTAAAGAAATTGATATTTAGGAGGAAAGAAAGAAGGAAGGGTGGGGGTGGGGAAAGAGGGGAAAGAAGTAGAGGGTGAGAAGAAGAAGAAGAAAAAAAAACCTGGAAAAAAATCTGACATTTCATTCTGACTTTGAGCATCCTTTGCTGATGCCACCCATGGAATGTTTCGGAAGTGTCAGTAATAAATACTTCTATCAGAAATCTTCATATTCTATATATCTGTATAGCCTACCCCAAGGAGAGTCATACCAGAGAGACGTAGCTGTCAGAGCCTAATTTTGGCTCTGAAAACTGTGGAGGTTGTCAGACTTCTTTTCCCATGTGTGATATTTATCTTGCTTCACAAACAAACGAATCCTGGGTTTTAATTAATTTCCAAGTGCCTCCCGTGATAATTTTTTTTGCCCTAATATATTAATATGATGATTCAAACTTTTGTTCAGTGGCAGACTTTTTGTCAGAAATCACTAAAGGCTTGGAGGGTGTTTAGTGTTATCAATAAGCGACAATGTTCCTTGGTTTGCTGTGAATCAATAATAGTGCTCTTTCCTTATGTTTATTTTTAGAGGCATCGATGTGATTTTAGATTCTTAAAGTGTATTAAGGAGATCCTGGGCAAACTGACTCTCTTTCCTTTGATTGGAGGAAGCTCTGGAGTGCTTTGTCCTTATTGCCTTAAGAAGACTCACTTGGAAAAGTTCTTGATTCCATGATGAGGGAGTGCATTTTCTCCTTAAAAATCCCCCTTCAGAAGGACTTGATTCTTCATAAAGGAGGCAGAAATAGCCTGTTCAAAGCTGTGTGCCACTGAAATTGATAAAGCAATGGAGTATCGAGTTGAGTTCATTTCTTCTTTCACTAGCCCAATAACCCTCTCAATAGTTAATGAGAAATGAAAAACCCACAAAATGATAAAAAAAATTTGAAGTAGAGGAGTGGTCAGAAGTAGTATGCATGTTTAATTTGGATTAATAAACAAAATTCTTCAGAAGCAAATGTGCTGTGGTGATTTTTTTTTAATAGAAATGAAGTCTTGGGTAATGTTGCTACCACAGGCATAGGTTTACCTCATTGCTTTATTACGTTTATCTCTCTACTAATACCACTAATGTGGTTTGAAGGTTGACTGGAAAATGAATATGCATCCCTAAATTCCTCTTTTAGCTCTTTGATTACTGGGATGATACCAGAGTTGTGGAAGTAATGTGAAAAAGATAACCAAACAACACAGGGAAATGGAGCCCCAAAAGAAGTTAATTTACAATTTCATTTAAAAGGCTATTAGTTATTAGTAGAAAAGAGATTTTAAAAAAAATTCTAGAAAAATACACAAAACTATTTCTTCTTACATTCTGGAAACTACATTCAGATCACTGTGATTTCTCCCTCCCCCTTTGACAGTCTCATTGCCCCTTTCACTAAAACAGCACCTTTCCTATTTCCATTAGGGAATTTTAGAAAAATATAGGCTCTAGTGAGTAGTTTTTAAAGTTCATTTTTTTTCAGTGCTAATGATGTGTATTTTTCTATCCTGCATGGTATTTGTAAGTATAACAGAACCAACCTTTTAAACACAGATTGCGTCTGACAGGCTTTGTTTTATGTGATTTCCAAGAACTATTGTAGAAATGCTTCTTAATTGAAATAGTTCTCCTCTTTGGTGTTTCTTTCATTGTCCTTTCCTTCTTGACATCTCATACATTAAATCAGAGGCTGTTTTGGAGACATGAAATGACAGCTTTTTCAGAGCATGATTCTGGATACTGATAGATTCGCACCTCTCAAAGCAGACAGGTTGCTGTTGCCAGCCTCTGAAGAACCTTATTGTACGATGGCGTGGCCGTCATCTGGAAACACAACCATAAACGGCAGGTTAATCACTGAGGAAAGACCTATGTCAGCTCTCCACCACCCTGTTTCCTATGCAAGAGGTATAAAATCCAAGTAATATCTTTTTCTGATGTTTACTTTATAAAACCTGGGATTCACTTTAGTTTGAGACGTTATTTTCTTTTGGCCAGAGTGGGTGGGGGATAGGCTACTCACATAATTTAGTCCTGGGTTGTAAGGAAAAATTGAAGCATCCTCTTGGAATATTTTTTCCCCTCATCCTACCCTCTCATGATGAGAGAACACATAAAGTGAATGAGATGTGACATCGGCATGCACAGAGAACCCATTTGTTACATGGAAATTCAGAGGAAAATGTTATTTGACTTCCAGTGATGTTTTGGACTTAGAAACCAGAGTCATAGATATTTTTAAAAAAATTTGTATTTATATCTGGCTATGGAAATAAAAGTGAAGCGTGATGCAAAGATATGATAGCACTGAACAGAACGGTGCAGCAGCCCAGACCCTGGTTCATTCCAAGTGGAAAGCTACCCTCTGACAATAGGGAAGCCGACAGGCTGGGTAGTCTAGGTATTCTGGGTATTCTATGCTTTTCAGTTCTACCTAACTCTTTGTAACTTTACAATGTAAGATTCAGAAATTGGAGCCAATTACCATAATATGTGGTGGTTTGGTAGGAGCATGCTCTACAGCAGACAGTTAAAAGGTTTTATTGCTATTAGGAGCGTGTTAATGTCCTTGATAATGTCTCTACTTGCTTTGTAATGTCTCTTGTTGAAGTATAGAATTCTTTTATCTTCTTATTACATTATGCAAAAACTTGAATTGAAAAGATATTTGCAGGAACATTTAAAGTAGTGCATCAATCAGTTTCAAAGAAGAGAAAATGTTCTCAGAATAGCTTATAAAAGGATAAGTGTCAGTTTTACTTTGGATGAACAAAGGAACCAACGTAGAAAGCACTTTATTGTAAAAGCATACTGTGCAATTCAATAAATATGCCATATAAATATAAAAGAGAAGAAAGTTCATAATTATCTGATGACTTAAATGTAATTTAAGTAATACTTTTAAAATGCATCCACCACTGAAGTACTCCTCTTCTTTCCACTGTGTTCTTCGTCCTAGCCAGTAAGCCTCTATTAGGTTATAACTTAACTCTCTCTCTGATAACTTAAGGATTTGAATGGATAAAAACCCAGGCCTATTTTAATATGTCTTTGGCAGATGCAGAGATGAGTGAATGCAGGAATTAATAGCAAAAGTTTTAACAACGACTTAATTATGCTTAGAAACAAAGTCTACCCTCCCACCCCCCATTGATCAGTTCTTATCTTTACTGTATTCATTTGTCCTTTGTTCTGTCATTCTTTACCATCCTTGGGGATGCAGTATTTTTCATTGTGACCAGAATTAACATTTGTAAGTGCTTTATATTTGTTCAGAAAATCCATTCCCAGAATCATTCCTGGGCGTTCTAAATCAAGGAATGGTTTTTTACTTTTCACCAAATATATTGCATGCCTTTTCTTATAACTAGAGACAATTTTCTTGCACTAGAAATTTGGATTTACCTTTTAAATGTTACATGTATGATTTTATTATTAAAAATTGTTTTCTAAGAAGTAAACCTTAACCTATAAAAATCATCCGGTATTGTCACAGGGAGTGAGTTATGGATTTTAAATGGTCAGGATACACAATGGGTAGCAGTAATCTTACTGAAAATGAAGTTAAGGTACGTGGACATTATCTTCTCATTCCTTGAAATCTCAATGATATATACTTTTGTACAAATAACACAAAAAATAGACACGTTTTCAGCTGGCTTTTCAGCACAGTGTTTTTTGTACATAGGAAATGTTTAAAAATTTTTGCTGATAATTGACAAAAACCTATATATATATATGTCATATATATGTTATATATATATAATTGTCAATATATGACAATTTAGTTTCTTTTTTGTACCCAGATTATTTTAAAAGGATATACCTTTCTAATTGAAATAGATGAAAATTATTTTTCTTCTTATAGAGACAGGCCTTCCTGAGATTCAGTGAATTTTCATCCAAGCCCTATTTTTCCTGCACTAGCATTATCACTTTCTCCTTCAGTTTTTGAAATTATATTTGTGATAACATTTTTCCAAGAAAATAATTTTTTACTTATTTCAAAACTATGAGTCTGGCACCTTTTATATTAAGAATCAATAAATAGCTTTATGGGAAATATTATTTGCTGGCATCTTCTTAGCACTTTTGTTGTCCGTGAGGCCTAATTCATTAAAATAATTTCCTGCTCATTTCAGGGCATTTTCCTACAAAATCTTGATAGAAACAACACAGAACCTGCTTCTCTTCTAGGATGTACTACATTTTCTCATCGTCGCATTCTCTTGGCCTGCTAGAGAACACGCTCATTTGTAAAATACAAGGAAAATTACCTTGTAAAAGACTTATTTAGCAGTAACAAAACTTCTCAGATTTCCAAAAAGGAGGATTTTTAAGTTATTGAACCCCCGGGAAAGCAGTAATTTACTACCAGCAAGTTAGTATGTTGTACACATCTGTGTACTGTGCTTCAGAAAATAAAGGTTGTTACCATAGCAACCGCCACATAATATGGAACATACGTTACTTGTGAGATTCTAAGCTTCGTGTTAAAAAAAAAAATCCCTCCTTTCATGGCTGCTTGCTGATGTTTCAAGAACTGCTATCTTCCTTTCATCTTTTTACTGGAGTCTTTGTTATATTATAACTAGTATCCTATGCTTTAATTTTCCCTCCTTTCCCCTCTCGTTTCTTTTCACTTAGAATACTTCTCTCAACATTTTGTTTCCTCTATTTATAACTTCGTCGAGTGACTGTCCTGATCTGGTGACCACATCTGACTTATACTCTTAGAATTTATTAATATTAAGACAATTTTTAAGGCCGTTTCCAGATGCAGCAACATGTGTTTTGGAAAACAAACAAACACGGAAAAAGCAGCAACTCTGAACTTGATAGTGAAACAAAACTGGTGGCAGATTTGCCTGAATCTATTAGAATAGTAAGTCTCTTTCAAAACTCTGTCCCCACCCGCGTGGTGTTTGTTTTGCTTAATCACTTGTCTTATGCAATGCCCTTTTGTTAGCATCAGGTCCCTCTGGAAGAAGCCAGCACCCTGTTTTCTCTGGGCAACAGACTTCCCTTTTGTGTTTAGACATCTTTTTGTCTTTTATGATGACAGAAATTTTAAATCAATTTAATTGATTTAAAAGGGAAGATTTCTAGTTTTTCCTGGCAAGCAAAGCTACACCTGCAATAACATTTAAGTAATTTTTGGAGACACTTTTTGATGAAAGACTAAACTTTAATATCAACAAAGAAAGTTGAACAGTTTTGAAAAAAAAATTGTGAGGTGCTTCTCTATGTGATAGGTAGAATAGTGATTGGGGAATGAAGAAAATTGAATTAATTATGCAAAACATGGAGCACCTGTTAAAGTTGCTTGAGCTGCCCCAGCCTTCCCACCCATTCCTGGAATGTGCTCCATCCCTCCCTGCCCTGACCTCTTAGAATTTTGAACTCTCTTCAGGGTTCAATTAAAAAACCAGCTTCTACACGATGCTTCCCGATCCTACCAGTTATAGACTTGTATGTGTATATATTGTTTCCCCAGTGGAATCTAACCTTCTTGAGGGTAGGGACCGTTTTTTGGATTTTGTATTTGTATCCCTAACACAGTGTCGAACACATAGTAGGTATTTAATAAATACTTGACAAACTGAGGAGGGATAAGTACTTTCAAATGGTCTGGAAAACCCTAGGACCTCCCTCCAGGGGTCGATTGAGTTGTATAGATTTATAACACAGGTCTATTGGGCTCCATTGACTTTCCTGAAAGTTATGACCTCAGTAAATTGATGAATGCTAAGTATCAACAAGGCACATTTGTCAGGTTAAGAAGTTGCTTTTGAGAGGCATCTAGGTGGCTCAGTGGATAGAGCACCGGCCCTGGATTCAGGAAGACCTGAGTTCAAATTCGGCCTCAGACACTTGACACTTGCTAGCTGTGTGACCCTGGGCAAGTCACTTAATCCCCATTGCCCCGTTTAAAAAAAAAAAAAAAGAAGTTGCTTTTGGGAGCATGGTCTGAATTTCCTAATTTGCCCTTTCTGCTGGGCAATATCCTCTTCACTGATGGTTGTCTTGAGGGGAGATTTTTCTCTGGAAGTACAGAATGCTTCTGTGTCATCACATATTCTATACAAATGTTCAATTCTGAAAGAAAAACATGGCATGAGAAATGGGAGGATACAAAATATTCATTCTGTTCATTTTGTAGAGTAGTTAACAGTTCTGGATTGAATAATGGGCTTCTCCAGTGTCCTGATAGAGCTGTGGTTTATAAAATGAGTTCCTTAAGATTCCTCTTAGGTGGGCTATGGGCTACTTTTTATATTTCTGATTGTGATATGATCCTCAATATTTCTTTTTTTTTTTTTTTAGTGAGGCAATTGGGGTTAAGTGTCTTGCCCAGGGTCACACAGCTAATAAGTATTAAGTGTCTGAGGTCGGATTTGAACTCAGGTACTCCTGACTCCAGGGCCGGTACTCTATCCACTGCACCACCTAGCTGCCCCAGGTATCTTTTGAAGTATTAAGAAGATAAATGGGAGTGCCTGGGGTAGGTGGTCAATGGCATATTATGCCTCGCTGTAGCGGTCCAAACAGCTTGAAAATCATTTCTATAAAGGAACTTGGCCATGATGACACAATGCTAGGGGCCTTGCTCTTGTATTCCAAGAGTTAAAGTCTCTTTTGATGTAATGCCACTGTGGAAACTCTCTGTGATTTCTCAATTGTGAAGGCAGCAAATGCACTAAACTTTCCCTAGTATCCCTATAAACCTAGCTGCCATGGATGGACATTTCTGATGACTTTGGAGAGGCTCCAGTTTTTAGTATAAAACTAATTAGGCAGTTATTTACATTTCACATTAGTTGCTTTCATTACTCCTTTCTAATTGGCACACTAATGAAGTTTTGCTGTGACATCACAACCCTCCAATTGAAGCATGTCTCCCCTTTGGGAATCAAACACCCTTTTAAAATTAATGAGTTTCTTTTACACAGGATATTTCTGGATTTTGTCAGCTGTGTCTGTAAAGGAATATTTGGAATTACTAGACTCCTAAAAGATCCTAGATCTTGTTCTTTTGTCAAAGTTATGAAAAACTGAGGAAAGGAAAAAAAAAAACAAGAAAAAACAGTGGTCCTACTGTCTCTATATATCTCTCAAGTTTATCTCAGAAAATATGGAGGTGATAATGGGAGAAAGATTTAAGGATGGAGTATGGTGGACTCCCCAGGGGAGTCTCATATGACTAATATGAGTTGGGTGGCATGGTAGCTGCAGTGCTGAGCTTGGAATCGAGAAGAGCAAAGTTCAAATTCTGCTTTGGACATTTCCTAGCTATATGATCTTGGGCAAACTCCTTAACCCTTTTCAATCTCAGTTTTCTCATCTGTAAAATGGGGATAATATTAGCATCTACCTTACATAGTTGTGAAGAACAAATGAGATAACATATATAAAACTCATTGTAAACCTTAAAGCTCTGTATAAACACTACCTATTAATGCAACCTTGGAAATGGATAAGAAGGATCCTGTAGCCTGAAAAAAATGTTCATTTTCTTTGCAAAATATTCACTTTCTGGAGTCATCCCAGGATATGTGCATTACTCTTTTTCATACTTTATTCCCCAGGACATTCTAAGAGGAATACACGTCTCTTTTCTAGGCCCCCTTGAAGACAAGGACCATAAATATTTGTTGAATTTGAGTTGGAAGCCCTTGTGGAAGTACTTTGGAGTATAATGACCAGTAACTCTTTCCCTCTCATGCATAACCTTTCCTTTATACTGCTCTAATCCCATTAATCAGCCATGCTTTATTCCTCCCCCATTAAGAGAGAGAGACAGAGAGAGACAGAGACAGAGACAGAGACAGAGAGACACAGAGAGAGAGACAGAGACAGAGAGAGGAGAAAGGAGAGAGAGAGAAAGAGAGAGACAGAGAGAGGGAGAGAGAATCGATCTCCTAACTTTCTGTGGTAGCATTTAACAATGGATTTGGAGTTAGAAGGCCTGGGTTCAGATTCTGACTCTGCTTATTACCCATGTGACCTTGAGTAAATTGCTTAAGCTTGGACTAGATTATTTTAAAATCTCTTTCATCTGTAATCTATGATCCTCTGGGGAGGAATGTAGGGGATTTGGATGGTGATATTCCAACTATTTTGGACCCTTAAAGTACTTAGGTTCAATGTTGGGATTTTTCATTGGTATCATTTCTCTGGCTTGCTTGTCTCCATGGGGTTAAACACACACACACACACACACACACACACACACACACACACACACACACACACACACACAATCAAAAAACAAAACCTAAACCCAGCAGCCTTAAAACAATAACAGCTGGGGCAGCTAGGTAGCACAGTGGATAGAGCACCGGCCCTGGAGTCAGGAGTACCTGAGTTCAAATCTGGCCTCAGACACTTAACACTTACTAGCTGTGTGACCCTGGGCAAGTCACTTAACCCCAATTGCCTCACTTAAAAAAAGAAAAAAAGAAAAAAAAACAATAAGAGCTACAAATCATAGATATTCAGTGGATCATCTTACTAATGTCATGTAGCTTTGGAACTGTAAGACATTTAATTAGATAAGATCTTAGAAAAGATTCATACATCCAGAATGGGGACTGGGGTCTGAAGCCTCCAGGGCAGAAAGGCTTGGAGTTGTCACACGGATATGTATTTACTACTCATCTCTTCTGTTTTCAGCTTCCATGCAGTTCCTTGCCTGGCTTCAATTACTACTTGTTATCCTGGCCGTGGTCATCTCCATTCTTTCAGCAGCTCCTAATCATGAACACAAGTAGCATCTGCCATTCTTCTCCTCCTCTGTTAGAAGTCTTCCTTCAATGTGATCAACTTCAATCATGGGCTCACATGCCTCTTGGAAAAAAAGCTTTCTTATTTTGTCTTCCAGTGAGAGTTTACCT
Organism: Dromiciops gliroides; assembly: GCF_019393635.1. NCBI lineage: Eukaryota > Metazoa > Chordata > Mammalia > Microbiotheria > Microbiotheriidae > Dromiciops > Dromiciops gliroides. The sequence continues at coordinate 419,240,595 of NC_057864.1, forward strand.
ATTGATCTAGGTATATTGGGAAATGTAGCCCCTTTCCTCCACTTGCATCTTGCCTTTTAACACGGTGTTGTTCAAGGTAGATAATTACATTTTAAATTTAGTAGGAGATGAGAACTTATTCAATAAAATGATGCTTAATACAAACTATATTTCAGTACTATATTTTAGTCAGTAAAGTTAGAAGGAAAGGGGAGGGAGGAAAGATGAAAGAGGCAAAGAAAGATAAAAGGACAGAGAGCAGAGAGCTGAAAAAGAAGGGAATTAGGGAAAGACTGAACTAGATCTCAAAGGGAAAAGGTCAAAGGCTAACAGAAACACCAATATTTCTTATTCTCTAGTTCCTGTTCTCTCACTCCACCTATCCATCCCCTATACCCCTGTGTGTGCAGGCCTAATCTCTTAGTCCTGTTCACCATCCTATCTTCCATTTTATCATTATTTCCCCCTATTGTGTAAGTATGCAGAATCCCCACAAATTCCCCCAAATCTGGCCTGATTTTAGGGTCACCCTGTAATTAAAAGAACACTTCTCCCTGCCTTTCCAAACCCACTGACACATCACACTGTGATAACCACTAGTAGCTTTCTAATGGCAGAACTTCATGTATACATACTAGGCCCAGGCAATCTCTCAGGACATTTCTCATACTTAGATTTCAAATACTATGGGCATCCTTTGTTTTATTGTACCTCACTTTATTGTGCTGTGCAAATATTGTATTTTTTTTTGGTGGGGGGCGGGGTAGGGGAGGCAATAGAGTTAAGTAGCCTATCCAAGGTTACACAGTAAGTTTCTGAGGTCGAATTTGAACTCAGGTCCTTTTGACTCCAGGACCTGTACTCCGTTTACTGCGCCACCTAGCGGCCCCTGTAGGCATCACATTTTTTAAAAGCAAAAGTTTGTGGTAACCCTGTGGTGGAGGGAGTCTATTGCACCATCTCCCCAACAAGTATGTGTTCACATTGTGTCTCTGTGTCATTTGGCAATTCTTGCAATACTTCAGACTTTTTCATCATCTGTTGTGGTGACCTGTGATCAGTGATCTTCGATGTTACTATTGTAATTGTTTTGGGCTGCTACAAACCATTGCCCATATGAGAAGCCAAACTTAATCAATAAATGTTGCATGTGTTCTGACTGCTCCAGCACCTGGCCCTTCTCTGTCTCCCTCTCCTTGGGCATCCCTATTCCCTAAGACACAACAATACTGAAGAATATTACGTAAACTTAGTTGATAAAGCAGCATCAGGGTTTGAGAGGATTGACTCCAATTTTGAAAGAAGTTCTATTGTGGGTAAAATGCCATCAAACAGCATTACATGCTACAGAGAAATCTTTCATGAAAGGAAACATCAATCGATGTGGCAAACTTCATTGTTGTCTTATTTTAAGATATTGCCACAGCCACCCCGACCTTCAGCCACCACCCCCCTGATCAGTCAATAGCCATCGACATCGAGACCAGACCCTTAACCAATAAAAAGATTATGTCTTGCTGAAGACTCATATGATGGTTAGCATTTTTTTTAGCAATCAAGTGTTTTAAAATTAAGATATGTTCAATTTTTTACATAATATTGCACACTTAGTAGACTACAGTATAGTGTAAACATGACTTTTCCATGCAATGAGAAACCAAAAAATTCCAGTGACTCGTTTTATTATGATCTTTATTGCAGTGTTCTGGAACTTAACCGGCAGTATCTAGAAGGTATGTCTGCAACTGGGCCTTAGCTCCTCTGACCAAAAATCTATCCTAAAAATAAATGAAGAACTGACACTTTATATGCTTGGAACCTATCTTTGGGAAGAAAGGCATGTCCCTGGTCTGGAGAAGCTGCAAGGGTGGGGAGTGGTTGGGTAAAGGCATTTAATTAAGTAGGGGTGGTGAGGGGCTGAGGGTGAGGAAGACTCAGGAATGGAAGTTCTTAACGAGGCTGGGATATGAGGAAAACATTATACTGGAGATGGGATTGCAGATCTCACAACATGGGTTGGCTGCTGAAGATGATAGAAGCTAGTTAAAATTCCAGTGCTCAACCTCTTCACGAGAGAAATCACGTTTCTGTGTGATTCTACTTGCCACTTCATTTTTAGAAACAATTATAAGATGCAAATATTTATGAATCAATTTATGTTGTAATCCTATTTTGAAAACAAACATTGCCTTATATCGAGGGTCCTTAATTCTGCCACATGTGGGGGGTGGGGATTTCTAGGATACAGATTCCCTAACCCCTCAGTTCCCACTGGGCTAACCCCCAGCTCACTCAGGGCAGTTTCTGGGATTCAGGGGTTAACCACGAGTCTTTAGAAACGACCACAGTGATGCTGCCCAGACAAAGAGAATAGATATGGCCCTTGTGTTTTCCTGAAAGCTGTTGCCTATGCCAAACAGGCATTTTAAAAGCTATTCGAATTAAGTTGAAAATTTGTAATTATATTTTCCCTTTTAATTGTAACTTATGCAAATGTATATTCCAGCTGTAAAATTAATATTCGCTTCAGAGTACAACATTCGCATTAAATCTAGTCATGTAGCGCCCTGCTACAAGATTCTGGCCAAGCTGTAGATTTGGAAGGTGGGAGTTTGCTCTGTGATTTAGGGCTTGTATTGCTCTTACCCTGTAGTTAAGTATAGATCATAAAATGTCAATAGAGAAGGGAGATACCTTGGTTATAATTTGCTGTAGACCATTTATGAATAGCACACACAGACACATTGAAGGGGAATGAGAAAACAAAACAAACCATAAATGGGCTAGGATGGGGAAGCCTGTATTGTGAATATCACACTCTCTCAGGAATTGAACCCTTGGGGCTGCAGGGCAGCGTCTGTTAATTGTTGTATGTTTCAAATTCCCAAGGCAAACAAAAAGGAAAGCTGGGTATTTCCTTTTTGCTGGTCTTAATGACAATTTAACCATAAAAGCAGATAGGTAGAGATCTTGTGGTTCAAGCCCTTCATTTCACCTTATTCCATAGCATGGATGCTGGCCCTTGTCTAGGCTGAATGGTTTACAGTGTCCTAGAATCATAGCTTCTCAGATACAGAAGAGACCTCTGGTGAATTTTTGCAATTCTCATCCAGCCTCAGTGATGACTCATTACCTTCTGGTGCTTTATAAACCTTAACATGTCATACAAATTGCTATCAATATTATGAGTCAACTTAGTGGATGGAGTAATGAACTTGAGGTCAAGAAGATCTGTGATCAAATCCTGCCTGTAGAAATTAGTAGCTGTGTGACCACAGGCAAAACACTCTTCCTCTCTGAACCTCCAACACTTCTCTAAGACTTCTTTACTAAATTATAGCTGGGGTCATGATCTGCATGGTAGATATGCCAGCAGAATTCCAGGTTCTTGATGTACTGACAGATTATTGTCCTAATCAATTGATTATTCAATCAACAGACTTTAATTAAATAACTAGTATGTGCCAAATAGATCTGCAGGAAGACTGACATAAATGAGACAGTTCATGCTCCAAAGTAGCTTACATTTTCTCCGGAAGACAAGTATACTCATAAGTATTTGCAAGATAAATGGAAGATAATGATTTTTTTATGGGGGGGCAGGCAAAACCATTTTGGGAGGGCAGTAATCAGGAAAAGCAACATTATCACTCCCACTCCCCCCTCCCACCATCATCTCTTGAAGTAGCCTAATTCAGTTTTGAAGAATTTCCTTATAGGAAGCTGAAATCTGCCTCTCTTCAATTTCCATCCACTATTCCTGGTTCTGCCTTCTAGGTCTTTAGAGGTCATGGAAAAAAAATTATCCATGTACGTGTTTTCTATTTGATGGATTGTGTATGATTTTGATAAAAAGGAAAACAATATCAAAATAGAAGCAACTACTTCCTACATGTTAGTTCATACAAATTTTCTGTTCTCTTGGTTAGCAAACTGACCACAACCATTATTCAGTTTACCTTAATTCAGTGAGTGTTTATCTGTGCTAGGAGCAGTAGGACTTAAAAGACATCTATGACATGGCCCCTGCCCTCAGAGTGCTCACAATCTAGTTAGGGATACAAGGCAGATGCACATGCAACAATTTAGGGATGAACAAGCACAGAATTGGATGTAACCTTTGAAGTCAACTAGTCCCATTAGTCCTGTTCAGTTTAGAGATGAAAAAAACTGGGCTCCAGAGAAGCTGACAATCGTATGGCTGACTAGGTAGAGGAGCTGAGATGAACATAACTGGATCTTAGAGCTAAAAAGGACCTTAGAGGTCATTTGGTCTAAAGTCCTCATTCTACAGAGGATGTAAACTGAGGCCAAGAGAAGGGAAGCAAGTTGTTTAAGGTCACACACATGGTAAATAGAAGATCTGGGATTTGAACTTAGATCTTCGTACCTTAGAATCACTATTATTTTACACTAGACTACCCTTGCCTCTAGAATTATTAATCCACTCCTCTTTGGACACCATACTATGCATATGTCAATTGCAAGTTTCAAAACAGTGTTTGGATGAGGGTGTTGAATCATATCTACAGTTTTAAATAAACTTCAAATCATTGGAAATCATGTTTTTAAAAAAAATCCAACAATATTCATATGCCTTAGAAAGAGATTGAAAAGTTTATCTGATTTCTAATTAGCACTGATTAGCTAAAATTTATCTTTGATCCATGGAAAATCCAAAGCAAAAATCCCTAAGCCCCCCAAAGTATGATCTGAATCCATATGCTTCCAGTTACAAAGCAAAGGAGTAAATGGCCTAACTGATTTAAAAAAGGGCAACATAGGAAAATGCTTGGCAAATGGGAAAAGACAAACTTTGGTGATGTTGGAGACTTTGGTTTGGGAATTCAGTTGGTCAGAAATCCCATCATCTTCTCGGCATAACCAGTGCATAAATAATGGCAGCAGCCTTCTCCTACTCACTGGACACAGAGATTCTCTTTTGGGTTGGATTTTAGCAATAAAGTTCTTTGGCAGATCATGGGTGGAACAAGAAGCACAGAAACACCAGGAAATCAACTTTTAACACAAATTAATTAGGTGGGGAGAGGAGTCAGAAACCCTGGGACATAGTGAGACCACTCTTGCCATGGGAGGTTCTGGGGAGGAGCTCCTTTGGGGTTCATCTGACAAGGAGAAGTATATACCATCCGGTAGCTTCCTTTTGTGTGTGTGTGTGTGTGTGTGTGTGTGTGTGTGTGTGTGTGTGTGTGTGTGTGTGAGGCAATTGGGGTTAAGTGACGTGCCCAGGGTCACACAGCTAGTAAGTGTTAAGTGTCTGAGGCCGGATTTGAACTCAGGTACTCCTGACTCCTGGGCCCGTGCTCTATCCACTGCGCCACCTAGCTGCCCCCATGGTAGCTTCCTATTTTAATCAATTAGCATCAACAGGGAGCTATGTTCAATTGTTTTTATATAGTGCTAAGTGCCCTTTAAATTTTGGCAGTGTAGGATAAAGGTTCTGTTGCTCATCCCTAGTTAATGGCTCTGCTCAGGGGAAAGAGTTTGGTGAGAAGGTTTGTTCAATATTGCTTAAAGTTGGGAGTCAGGGACCCAGGTGGTCACCTATGTTGTCCCTGACAAAAGACAATTTTAGTTTCTTCTGCCTACCAAGGATTTTAAAATAGCCATGCTAGGTTTAGACTCATAATTGCAGAATCCACACTGCAATATTGAGTCCCCAAGAATATAGCAATGTCCTCAGACCTCATTTGCCTCTCCCTTTCTGTATTTTTGTCTGTTTTGCTCTATCTTCTCCTGCCTGCACTATATATATTAACTAGACAGTTCCTAAATGTGGCATTATTTTTCTATTAACATCGAGTGCTTTCAATATATTTGGATTATGGGTGTTTTCATGACCTCTTCAGATCCTCGGGATATGCTCCAGCCATTGATTTGTTTAGTCTTTCCCTTTGATGAAATGTAGATAAATTAAAAATACTTCTAAAAACTGTCCTCAGGATACTGGGAAAGAGGCACTTTCACAGTTAATTGGGTGTGTATGTTTAATTGTAGTCTAATAAACTGGCTTTTCTCTTCTATTCCTTTTAGTTTGCTCTTAGAAGAGTCATTTAGGATATTTACATTTACATGAGAAAGTTGTTTGCACCAGTCCATATTCGAAGCACATACTGGATATGGAGGAAACACTCCATTCTCATCCCTTCCCCCAAATCCCTCCCCCCAACAAAATAACAGTGGACGTCTAAATAGTACTTTAAGATTTGGAAAGCACTGTATATTGGTAAAATCACTTGCTCCTAACAATAGCCCTGTGATTTAGGTACTATGGGCATTGTTATTCACATTTTATAAATAAAAAAACAACCAGGTTCATTCAGAGTGATTATTATTATTAATAATAGCTAGCATTCATATAGCACTTTAAGGGTTGCAAAGTGCTTTACCAATATGATCTCTGGAAAGTAGGTGCTATTATTAGCCTCATTTTAGAGATGAGGAAACTGAGGCAAACTGATTTTTAAAAAATGACTTGGCCAGGATCACATAGCTAGAAAAGCTGTGAGGCTGGATTTGAACTCAGGTCACCCTGATCCCAGGACTGGCACTAAGCTGATTTGCTCATGGTCCCATAGATAACAAATATCAGGGTCATGGAATTTTGCAACTTCGGAGTTGGAATGTTAATTTAGCTCAATCTATAACTTACTCTAGACTGGCTCTAGACTACTTGACAACTGGTCATCAAGTGAGAGGTGAGATTTGAACATAGGACTCGCCTGATTCCAAATCTGTCACTCTTTCTCCTGTATCACAAGAGTGGAATTTTTAATATTCTAAAAGTGGGAGAAATTGTTCAAAGGCAATGACTTTTTTTTAAAAAACCTGATCATGGTCAGGCTAATAAACCAGTCAATCAGTTAATCAAGAACAGACATAAATATATGCAGTATATATATCAAGAGAATACATATAAATACATACAAAGTAGTTCAGTAGATGGTATTTTTGGAGAAAGGATTTGGGAGGATTCTTTTTTTATTTAAAGCATCTATCTCCATTTATATATATATATATATATATATATATTTTTTTTTTGTTTGTTTGTTTTGGTTAGGGCAATGAGGATTAAGTGACTTGCCCAAGGTCACATAGCTAGTAAGTGTAAAGTGTCTGAGGTCGTATTTGAACTCAGGTCCTCCTGAATTCAAGGCCGGTGCTCTATCCACTGTGCCACCTAGCTGCCTCCAATTTGGAGAAGCTCGTTCTTTAGCTGTGTCTTAAAGGAAGAGATGGAATCCATGAGGTAGAGGTGTGTAGGAAGTGCCTTCTACACAGAAGGTGGGGCTAATACAAAGACACCGAGGTAGTAGGTGAAATATCTCACGTGATGAATAGGAAAACACTAGTTCTGCTCTATCAGAGAGCACAAGAATAATAATATTGCTCAATGAATTAGGAAGGATAGGCCGGGATTAGATGGAGCCAGGCTTTCAGATCCTAAGGCCAGCTAGGGTCAGTGACATTTTAATTGCAAAGAATATCGTTTTCAGTTTCTCAGTTCCCATTGAACTCTCTGGATGAGGAGAGGCTGATCACCACTCCAAGTAATTCTACTTCCACCCATAAGAGGACATGACTTCGAAGTGCAAATAGAACTTTGTCCTTTCCGTTGATTCACGGCACAAAGCCAAGGCTGATATACAGTTCTGGCAGGCTGCTGCTTAGGGAGCCACCAAGGATTCCATTAATTATTTAGGGAGCCAAACTAGCCACCATTAATGAATCGGAATGTATTACAATGAGCCTAATCAGAGTAACAGATGCAAAATGACAATAGGATACGCACAATTTTCCCCCAGCGAGTTAGACACGATTAAGGTCTGTTGCAGTCAATGAATCCAGATGCTTCAGCACCGTGGCTGACCACGAAAGGTACTGGGTTAGCTGTATGAAAGAACAGAAGTTCATCTAGGCTTCTTGCAGAGTTAAAACGGGAACCGCTTCAGGGATGGGTGACGCGTTCTGATTTAGTTAGCAGGAACCTCCCATTGCAGGAGTATAACTGTGTGTGAGAGTTCTGCCACGTGGGAGGTTGTCATGTACTCTATATTATTTTTCCATCTGTCTCCAAAGGATTGCTTTCTCAATAATCTGAGTACAGGTAGTAGGACTTTGTGACATGACCCCAGTGGACTAAAAACATCTCTAAGCAGAAGCTGCATTAAAAATAAAATTAACAGCTCTTACAAAGCTCCAATTAGTTTAAAAAAGATTGACTAAAATCAAGAAAAAAACAGCAATCAAATGGAAATCATTAAGCGTCCTAAAAGGATTTTCTAAAACTGTTGTCAATCCTACTGGCATTTTTAGTGCAAGGGCTAAAGCATGGAGAGATATCGATTTCTTAGAGTGAGGGAATGTAACAGCAGGAAGGAACTTTAGAATGAATTGATTCCAACTTCCTCATGTCTGTAAATGAGAACACTGGAGCCCAGAAAGGGAAAGTGACTTGCTTAAGGTAATACTGCAAATGAATGACATAATTATCACACCATACTGTCCTCTTGGAATTTTGAGTAGATTCTGATCTTAAAGATTTTCAAGCCCAAAGCAGAATTGTGATAACTGATGATGAAGATGACTTAATGACCTCCATGGATTCTTTTTTTTTTTTAAATGCAAGCCTTTTTTTATTTTAAATTTTTAAATTTTTTTAGTGAGGCAATTGGGGTTAAGTGACTTGCCCAGGGTCACACAGCTAGGAAGTGTTAAGTGTCTGAGGCCGGATTTGAACTCAGGTCCTCCTGACTCCAGGGCCGGTGCTCTATCCACTGCGCCACTAGCTGCCCCTCCATGGATTCTTAATGTAGTAGTTGTGGCTACTCCCTCCTTGGATACAGAGGGTAGCCCCACCAACCTAGTTATCTTGTTTGCTTCTTATTCCCATATTTTTATTAAATCCCACATAGAACATCTGTCCGATGGTGCTGGAGGCATCCCCCTTGCTCTTTTAATATCTCATGGGTACCAGTGCAGGATTTGGCCAGTTCATCTGTTTATACCTTACTGAAATCCAATCCAGTTCACAACATTTATTAAGTATTTACTAAATGCAAGCCATTATTCCAGGCTCTGGGCATGCAAAGACAAAAACAAAACAATCCTTGTAGTTGGTGTTCTTTTATCACCAAAATTATATTCTATCAGGGAGATGAAGCATGTGCATAGATAAACAGATAGGAAGCAATAGACAGTAATTCCAAGGGGGAGAGAGCACTTAAAATTGGAAAGCTCATGTAAGAGGAAGCACTGGAGCTGTGCTTTGAAGGAAGCTAGAAATCCCTTTCAAATCCTTGAAAAAGACTTTTACAACAGTTTCTGGATATGTCATGGTTGGTAGTCTGTCAGTCAATAAGTATTAGTTAAGAGATTACCAAAGAGCAGACACTGTGTTGGATTTTACCATGTATAAACCCCCCAAACAAAAACAAAGAAATAAACAAAAAACCCCAATGACAAAAACTTAGTTTCTGCCCTCAAGGAGCTTACATTCTAATGGGGGAGATAACATGTCTAGGTACATAAAAATTCTATGCAGACTAGTTCAAGGCAATGTGAAAGGGGAAGAGATAGTTGAAGTTAGGGATTAATATGTTGCATTCTACTTATCCCTGCATCTTAGTCAATTGGGCGACTATTAAGACATAATTGTCTTATCTAGAAAATCACCTGTAGGGGCAGCTAGGTGGCACAGTGGCCCTGGATTCAGGAGGACCCAAGTTCAAATTCGGCCTCAGACATTTGACACATACTAGCTGTGTGACCCTGGGCAAGTCACTTAACCCTCATTGTCCCACCAAAAAAAGAAAAGAAAAGAAAATCACCTGTGAAAGCCTGCTTGCTTCCTTTTTTTTGATTTCCATAAAAATATTTTATTATTTTCCAGTTACATGTAGAGATAGTTTTCAACATTTGTTTTTATAAGATTTCTAGTTTCAAATTTGTCTACTTCCCTCCCCTCCCTCCCCACTACCCAAGATAGCAAGCCATCTGATATAGGTTATATATGTACAATCACATTAAACATATTTCTGCATTAGTCATGTTGTGAAAGAAGAATCAGAGCAAAAAGGTATTTCATTGAAGGTATTATTGACATGAACAGAGATCATCCTCACAAAAATTTTAGCAAGGTGAGAGAAGAATATTCACAGACAGTTGCTATAGTGGTTTCTTTGTCTCTCTACTTGGCAAGGAGGTCAAGTGTTTGGGGGCTGAGATAATTTCTGGGCCTTCTCAGCATTTTTATTTTGGCAACTGTTGCCTCCACTAAGAAATGGTGATAGTGTCAATATCTTTACTTTGCCCACTCTCCCTTTACTCTTTTCTCCAACCTTTTTTAATTTGCCTAATTATTGAAACAGATCTGGTCCAAAAGTTGTAGTCATCCAGGGCAGGTCAAACCTAGAATCTGGGTAAGGCACAGTGCCAAGCCCTGGGCATACAAAGAAAGGCACATCATTCCTGCTCTTGAGGGACTTGGATTCTAATGAGGGAGATGGTATTCAAGATGTTAGGTACATCCAAGATACGCACTGAATAGCTGGGAGGTGAAGGTACTAACTAGCGATTGGAGCAGGGTGAAGGGGAGACCAGGAAAAGCCTCTGGCAGAAGGTGGGATTTGAATCAAGTCTTCCAGGAAACCACCCACCTTTGGAGTTCATCTCTTACTGGCTCTCACCTGTGGCTCCAACACCCGACGAGTAACACTGTTCATGGTCATGCCAAAGCACCAGTGAAGGTTGGGCTTGAAGAGTACAAGTGTCCACTAAAGCTTTTGGGAGATCAGATAAACCAGGTAATCCATCCATTTCTTGGCATGCATCTTGCCTCCTGATTTAAAAATAACTTTGTGGCCTGAAGCTTTTCTCTTGCAAGGTATTTTCCTGTTCATCTCACTCCCACTTGGATTCCATAGTTCCAAAGTTCCAAAGATACCCGGATACCAACCAACTTGGGCTTTTTGGTTTACATTAGCTAATGATATAGCATTTATATAGGGATTTAAGGTCTGCCAAATGCTTTATAAATATGATTTCATTTTGCACTTACTACTACACTGGAAAGTGTATGCTATTATTAATCCCCATTTTATAGATGAAGAAAATGAGACAGATAGAAGTTAAATGACTTGCCCAAGGACACACAGCTAATAATGATCTGAGGCTGAATTTGAACTCAAGTCTTTTAGACTACACGTGTGACTCTCTGTCCACTGTGTCACCCTGCTGCCTCTATCTTCTGATTTAGACCCTGTTCTGCAAACCATGGGTAGGGTTTCTCTGCCCAAGGGAAAGGTTTACTTAATTCTAGCCTAACTGCCCTGCTCGAGTATTGTGCCCTATATCTTTGTATATAAATTGTTTATAAAAGCGTTGGATAAATTGGACCAAGGACAGAGTCGTGTGGCCCTCCATCGGAGATTTCTCTTAAATTTGATCTGTCCATCAGTACTCTTTTGGTTTTATTTCACTAGCTGTGAATTTCCTCAACTACATTATCATCCGATCCATATTTCTTCCTCATGGAATGTTAGAGCTGCAGGAGACTTTAGTGATGACTTGGTCTAAATGCTTAATTTTAAAGATTAAGAAACGGGGGTTCCCAGAGGTGAAGGATCTTATTTCCTTATCAAAATATACGTGGCATCTCCCCAGATGGATTACAAGATTCTGTCAGCAAGGACTTTGTCTTATGCCTCAGACCCTAAGGTGATGCCTTGTGCATAGTCACACAATAAAAGTTTATCATTTATATCTTCATTCTTTTAAGAAGCTCATAGAATGGCACACGCATTTTTTATATTTATTCTCATGCCATCCATGGCGGATGGCAGAGGTCAACCCTGTCCTACTTATTTTTGATAGTTTCAGGGAACGTAGGGAGTGGGTATGCATGAATAATGACCCACAACCAGGGAGACTCTGCTGCATTACTTAATTCCCTGGTTTGGGGGTCAGAAGGTTATAAGTTTTAGAACCAATTCTTAAAGTTTAACTTGTGATTTTGAACAAGTCTTCTGATCTTTAGTGCCTCTATTTAACCATCTATGAAATGGAGATAATTGTTGACCATTTCCCAGAGTAAGGGAGAGGAATAAAATGCACAGGTCAACCATAAACATGGTGACCAGTTGTCCCACACAGGACTGCCCTGGATTTTCACCTTTTGTATTCCCTGATGTGCTCCTTAAATTTTTTCACATTAATATATTTCATTCCCCACTGGGTCTCCCCTCCTCTGCCATCCCTCCCCCTTCCTTTCCTGTTCCCTTCCATTCTTTCTTTTTATTCTTCCTCTTTTTCATCCTCTTCTCTCTCCTTGATTGTGGAAAATATTATTTACCTGTTAGTTAGGCAGCTATGTGGTATAGTGACTAGACTCGGAGTCAGGGGGTCTGGGTTCTAGGCTCTAATGCTTTGTAATTCCATCAAGTCAACAATCCTTTATTAAGCACCTAGTATATGCCAAGCACTGTCCCAAGTGCTGGGCCTCTCTGGACCTCAGTTTCCTCATCTGTAAAAGGAGGGTATTAGAGAATGTAAACTTTCTTTTCTAGTCTTCTATAATCTTATGAAATCATTTAAAAGTAGATATCACAAAAATGAAAATTTCTGTATAACAACAACAAAACCCCTAACCGTCATCTGGTTCCTACTTGAAGTCGATTTGATGTGATAAAATGGCAAAACAACTAAAGAGTATGGATTTGACTTATGTTTCCATATTCCCACAGGAATTTACAAACTCTAGCTAGCTCTCCTGATTTTTCCTCCCTCCCTCTCCCCCTCCCTCCCAGGGCAATGAGGGTTAAGTGACTTGCCATGGGTCACACAGCTAGTAAGTGTCAAGTGTCTGAGTCCGGATTTGAACTCAGGTCCTCCTGAATCCAGGGCCGGTGCTCTATCCACTGTGCCACCTAGCTGCCCCCTTTCCTCTCTTTTTTGGCCACATCTATTTTCTTTCTGGATCCATCCATCTTTCTCGGGCTGATGCCTCTGCTCCATCCTTAATCCCTTCTCTACCCTCTCTACTTCTAACGCTATAACTCCTGACCCTGCCACTGAGGAAGGACTGTTCCCCAGTGTCAAGAGACAGACTGAGAGGGTTAAGAAGGATTGTTTTGCCACTTAGAAAGGGATATTTTCTTCTCAGATCTATCCATTGTGAGGATGGATGTGAAGGAAGATGCATTTTACAGGAGTTATTTACAATCATCAATAAATAGGCCTAGAGTGGGTTGAAAGCTGGTCTAGGTGCTGTGAGTATGGTGGTGTGGAACAAGAATCAGTGCTTGTAGTGAGTATGAAGATTTGGGTGTTTGTCTTTTGGCATGAGAAAAAAAGGAGAGGCAGTAACTGTGGTGAATTTCATGGGTGAGTTCAGTAAGGGACTGTGGGAAGTACTAAAGGAGAAATAAGTCTGTGGTATTGTGGCAAAGGAGAGAGAAGTTGGAAGAAGGCGGAGGGTAAGGGCTGGTATTAGGTTCCTGTCTTTGTATGGGGTTTGTGGTTGTGAGATCTGTCTTGGTCCCTGATTGCTAGCATCATAGAGTCTATCAGTAGGGGATGAGCAGTAATGAGGATGTAAGATCAGTATCTTTCTCGTAGAGCATCTCAGAATCTATTGGCATAGATGAATTCACCTCTTGAGTTTCAGTTTCTGAAGGAGGAGAATTCCTGGAAAGACACCCAGAGGACTTCTAATTTGTCAGATTCATAGGTGTATGTAAAATCTTTTTACTTCAAAACCAAATAGCAAGATTTCCATGTAAGGAGATTCCTTCTCTTTCCAAAGAGTTCTATAAAATAGTTGTGAGCTCATTAACCCTTCACCACACTGAATACATTTTTAACTTAAAAGGTGAGGAATCTAACGCATAGAGAAATGAAATAATTTGAAGGTTACCCAGTGGTTTAGTATCAAAACTGAAAACAAACTTGTCCACAGCCCTCTCTCTCTCCAGGCTGCCTAACCAAACCACCTTCCCACTGCTTTGTGCTTTCTTTTAGCTTTAGCCAGCCTGTCTCTCCAAGGCACTAATGTAGGTGATTTTTATTTCTACTTGATTCCAGACTCAAGATTCTTCTGTTGATTCTGTTTATTCTCTTTTTTTCCTCTTGTTAGATGTTCAGATTTCTCCCTAGGAAACATTTTCTCCTGCCTCAGATTAAACAGAGCATCATTTTAACACACAGGAAATGTTGCTGAGTTGAAAAATTTATGCATTACCACAGAGTTTTGCAGCGTCAGAGGTTTCTATCTTTGTAATTATTTCCAATGTGTGTTTATTGATTTTTATAATACAGGGATATTAACTTGAAAGAGAACAAATTACACACAACAAATTAGGCACTTGCATGGATTAGCAAACTGAGGCAGCTCACTCACTGCGTGACTAATAAGTGAGAGTCGTCAGAAAGGAGCTTGGTGTGGTTTTGCATATCATCTAGTAGGATGAACTACTCATCAGAAACCTGAAAAGCAGGTGGAGGGAGTCACAGAACATTAGAGCAGAAAGAGGCCTTAGAGATCACTCAGTCCTAGCCCCTTCATTGGGTTAGATAGGAAGCTGCTGTCTAAGAGTGGAAGGGACTTGTTCAAGGTCACACCATGTTAGAGCTGGGGTTTGAATTCAGGCTTTCTGGAGCTTAATACAACTCCCTTTCTACTACCCCACATTCCCTCCAACTGAGGTCCTTCAGTCTAGAGTTTTCCCCAGTATGCTGTGCCACCTGTCCTATTCTTTAAAAGTCTCTCTCTTTGTCTATCCATCCACCTATCTACTTATCTATTAAAACATACACACAGATATGGTGATATATTTGTTGTTCAGTGGTGTCTGACTCTTTGTGACCCCAATTGGGATTTTCTTGCAAAGATACTGGAGTGGTTTGCCTTTTCCTTTTCCAGCTCATTTTACAGATGAGGAAACTGAGGCAAACAGAGGTAAGTGACTTGCCCAGGATCACACAGCTACTAAGTGTCTGAAGCTGGATTCAAAACCAGGAAGATGAGTCTTCCTGCTTCTAGGTCTAGTCCTTTATCCACTGTATCACCTAGTTGCCTGTATATATAGCTATAGATAAATCTATCTATATACACACATATACAATATATAGTATATATAGTCAAATATACATATATTTATAAAAGTATTTAGGACATATTATTATTTAATGAGTGGCCACTTTAAAGAGACACATTTTTACTTGATGTCAGAATAGTCTAATAATTAGAGCTAGCTATCAAAGGAATTGATTGCCCAAGGTATTAGTGAGTTCCCTCTCATTGGAGATTTGCAGGCGGAGACTAGATGACCACTTGCTGGGTGTGATGTACTCAGCCTTCCTTTTCAGGTACTAGTTATATTTGATCCCCAATGAAGTCTTTTCCAACCCTAAAATTCTATAATTCTGAGAGGCAGACAGGTGGCACAGTGTTGGACCTGGAATTAGCAAGACCTACCATATGAAACACTGATAAGCCGTGGCGATTAAGTTACCTGCTGTCTGCCTCAGTTTCCTCCTTGCAAAATACATATCCACCTTGTTGTGAGGATCAAATAAGATCATATTTGTAAAGTGATTTCCAAGACTCCAAACACTTTATAAATGTTAGCTATGGTGATGATGTGCTTAAAAAAAGACAAACATTAATTTATTGTGAGAAGAAGCATGGCATAATGGATAGGACGAAAAGAGCCAAGCTTGGTTCTTTGGCTGTGGGATCCTGGATAAATGATTTACCTTCTCAGTGCTCTAAGACTTTAAGTTGTAGAGAAGGTGCTTGGTAGGGAGTACTTCTTCCTATGGGAGGAATTCCTACCAATGAAGAAAAACCATGTCCAGTCATTACCCCTATTTGTGCTTTCCAAAGAAAATCACAGAGGATTTCATCCCCCAGTTCAAGAGACCAACCAATAAGGAGCTCCAGGAAGTGGTCCTGAAACTCTTTGGAAGAACCACCGCTGAGTACATATTCTAGCATCATCACCATCATCATCAGTAGCAGCAGCAGCAGCAGCAGCAGCAGCAGCAGCAGCAGCAGCACCAGAAACACCAGAAACACCAGAAGCACCAGCACCAGCACCAGCATCACCACCATCAGCAGCATCAGTGCTGCCTTCTGTTTGTAATACTGGGTGGGATTGGGGAAAGCAGTAGCATCATAATCATCTCATCATTGCCAACATCATCAGCAGCAACAGCACCAGAAGCAGCAGCACCAGAAGCACCAGTCGGTGATGTCTTATATTTGTAATCCTGGGTGGGACTGGGGACAGTAGCAACAGCACCAGAAGCAGCAGCACCAGAAGCACCCCTACCCCTGCCCCCACTATCAGCAGCACCAGCACCAGCAGCACCGGCACCAGCATCAGTGCTGCCTTCTGTTTGTAACATCTGGTGGGTTTGGAGGCAGCATCCATAACCCACTGTGATAATGAATTTTAATTCCTTTGCCCCAAGAGAGTGGGATTACAGCTAAAGTGGGAGAGAGAAGACTTACATTAAAGAGCTGGCCTCGTGTACTAGTTTTAAGGCCCGACATTCTGTCTTCTGTCTTCTCTGTGACTCAGACTTTTACATTCAATTTGTTTCTTCCTCAGTTCCATCACCTTGTTTGATGTGTACAGGAGACATTTGGGCAAGATAGCTTAGAGCCTGGGGGTAAAATATTAGTATGCTGAAGAGGCTCCTGGGCCTCTGGGCTCCTGTTATTTTTGCCAACTGGCTGGATGCTTGAGAGATTCTAGAGGCAAGCAAACCTTGCCATGAAAGGTGGTGGACATTGGCCATTCATTTTTTGCTGTTCAGTATCTGGCTTCTACTATACTGGGATTGTGTGAGATTCCCTCAAACAGAAGTTCACTACCTTCCACAAATTTGATTGTACCATCCAGGTTCTTGACAGATCTTAGGGCAAAAATTCTAACCTGGGGGTCTGCAAACTTTAAAAAAATATTTTGATAACTATTTCAATAGAATTGGTTTCTTTTGTAATCCTATGTATTTTATTTTATGAATTTTGAAGTGACATTCTGGGAGGGGGTCCACAGGCTCCAGTAGATTGCCAAATGTAGCTGTGACAAAAAAACCTGTTCTAGAGGAATTCCTGGAACTACCTTGTTCTTCCACACAGAAAATCATGCAACATCTGGTGTCAAAGTTTGCAACATCAATTAGGTCCTTTAATGTAGAAGCTGCTAGATCTTGTGCTATCCTGACTGGGGCTCCACAGTACTTGAATTCTTTCTTTTTGGCAGCTTGCAATATTTTTTCCTTGACCTGAGAGCTCTGGAATTTGGCTATAATATTCCTAGGAGTTTTCCTTTTGGGATCTCTTTCTGGAGGTGATCGGTGAATTCTTTCAATTTCTATTTTAGTTTCTGCTTCTAGAATTTCAGGTCAATTTTCCCTGAGAATATCTTGGAAGACGATGTCTAAGATCTTTCCTTGATCCTGGTTTTCAGGTAGACCAATAATTTGCAAATTATCTCTCCTAGACCTATTTTCCAGGTCAGCAGTTTTTCCCAGAAGATATTTCACATTGCCCTCTATTTTTTTTATTCATTTGGATTTGCTTTATTGTGTCTTGGTTTCTCATAAAGTCACTGGCTTCCATTTGTTCAATCCTAATTCTTAGGCAATTATTTTCATCAGAGAGCTTTTCCATTTGGCTTTTCAAGCTATTGACTTTTTTCTCATGTCATTCTTGCATCACCCTCACTTCTCTTTCCATTTTTTCCTCTACCACTCTAACTTTATCTTCAAAGTCCTTTTTGAATGCCTCTATGGCCTGAGACCAATTCCATACTGTGTCACCTAGCTGCCCCATGATGACATCCTTAGGGTTAAATTGAGGGGTGAGGGGAATGCACTGGGGAAGGGGGAAGGGCAGAGGTGAAATCCCACATGAAAGAAACAGGAAAAGGCTTATGGAATGGGGGAAGAGATGGGAGAGGAGCAGGGCAGTAAATGAATTTTACACTCATCAGAAAAGGCTCAAAGATCTTAAACTCATCAGAGTTGGCTCAAGGAGGGACTAACACACACACAACTGGGTGGAGTAATCTTTTTTTTTTTTTTTTTTTTGCAGGGCAATGGGGGTTAAGTGACTTGCCCAGGGTCACACAGCTATTAAGCATCAAGTGTCCGAGGCTAGATTTGAACTCAGGTACTCCTGAATCCAGGGCTGGTGCTTTATCCACTGTGCCACCTAGCTGCCCCCTGGAGTAATCTTTTTAATCTGGGCAGTAAATGAGCCTAACACTCATCAGAATTGGCTCAAAGACCTCAATCTCATTAGAATTGGCTCAAGGAGGGAATAATGTACACACTCAATTGGGTGGAGTAATCTCTCTAACCCTGCAGGAAAATAGGAGGGGAAGGGGATAAAAAGAGAGGGGCAAAAGTAGGAAGGGCAGAATGGGGGAGGGGATAGACAGAAGCAAATCCTTTTGAAGAGTGATAGGATGAACAAAGATGGATAATAGAATAAATATCATGGGGAA
Source organism: Dromiciops gliroides (assembly GCF_019393635.1). Lineage (NCBI taxonomy): Eukaryota > Metazoa > Chordata > Mammalia > Microbiotheria > Microbiotheriidae > Dromiciops > Dromiciops gliroides. The sequence goes on from NC_057864.1 coordinate 419,259,116, forward strand.
GGGAATAGGATGGAAGGGAAACAGTTAACCATAGTAATCATGAAAAAGAGAAAAGGGGAAAAATTATACAAAAAATATTCATAGCAACTCTGTGGAGGCTAAGAATTGAGAATCAAGGGAATGTCCATCAATTGAGGAATGACAGAAGAAGCTGTTGCTATATGATTGTGGTGGAATGGTCTTGTGCTATAGGCAATGGCAAACAGGATGATCCCAGAAAAACCTGGAAAGACGAATGAACATCTATGTATAGTGAAGTGAACAGAGCTGGGAGGACATTGTGCGTAGTGACAGCAGTATTATTCAATGAGTAATTGTGAATGACTTAACTACTCTCAGCAGTGCGGTGATCCAAGGCAATCCCAAGGAACTAATGAGGAAGCTTACTATGCACCCCCATAGAAAGAACTGATAAAAAGAGCACTTGTGGATTGCACGTATATAACCTGGTTGAAATCTTGTGGAGGGGGGAGGGGAGGGAGGGAGAAAAATTTGGAACTCTACATCTTATGAAAATGAATGTTGAAAACTCCCCTCATATGTAACTGGAAAAACAATAAAATAAATATTTGTTGCCAAAAGAAAAACCCAAACAAAACCCAAAACATCAATTAGGTCTTAGGAATCCACCCGGGGGCTTGCATTGGAATACTCCTAGTGCTTGGTAGTCAGATGAGTATCTCTGCTCAGAGGCAGCTAAGTTGTATAGTGCTGGTCCAAGAGTTAGGAAGACCTGAGTTCAAATACTGCTTTAGACACTAGCTGTGAAACCCTGGGCAAATCACTTGACTTCTGTCTGTCTCACTTTTTTCATGTATAAAATGAAGGTACTATTATTGCACCTTATATTGTTATGAGGATCAAATGAGATAATATTAAGGGCTTTGTAAACCTCCCAGGGCTATATAAATGCTAGCTAGCTAATGGTTGTATGGTTGATGGTACAAGTTTCAACTATACAAGCCTTCAGTCTATTGGCTAATTATCATATTGATCCTCCAGGTAGCTCTTATAGAATCATTTTTCATCTTTTATTTTAATTTTTCTATCAATAAGCAGTTATTTTCTCTCCTTCCTACTTTCTTATACCGTATGCAAAAAAAAAAAAAAAAAGAGAAACACTCTTGTAACAATTAACCATAGTAAAAAGCCAGACAAATTTCTACATTGGATGTATATCCTGAGTTCATTTTCATATTTGGTTTTTTGGACAGAGTTCCAAATTGCTTTCACACAGGCTAGCACAATACACACCTCCACCAACCCTGCATTTATCTGCCTGTTTTCGTGTGGACTCTTCAATACCTATCATTTTCTTTTTTGGGGGGTTAACTTCGTCAATCCGATGGGTTTGATTTGGAATCTCATAATTGCTTTACTTTGCATTTTTGAACTCATAGCATCACAAGGTTGAAAGCCATTATTTAGTCCAAACAATACCTGAACAAGAATCTACCTCCCCCTTGGGGCAGCTAGGCAGTGCAGTGGATAGAGCTCTGGGCCTGGATTCAGGAGGACCTGAGTTCAAATCCAGCCTCAGGCACTTGACACTTACTAGCTTTGTGACCCTGGGCAATCCACTTAACCCTAATTGCCTCACCCTCCTCCCCCAAAATCTCCCTCCTCAATAGAATGGACTAGCGATCAATGCATTTCTTTGGAGATCTTTATTAAAGGGAAACCCATTGACTCCCAAGATAGCCCATTCCACTTTAGGATAGACCTAATTCTTAGGCTAGGGCAGCCTAGTGGTGCCATAGTTCATAAAGCAGTGGGCTTGGAATCAGGGAGACTCATCTTCATGAGTTCAAATCTGGCCTCAGATACTTGCCTAGCCAGCAGCTAGATGGTGCAGCAGATAAAACACCGGCCCTGGCTTCATGAGGACCCAAGTTCAAATCTGGCTTCAGACACTTGACACTAGCTGTGTGACCCTGGGCAAGTCACTTAGTCCTGTTTGCATCAGTTTCCTCATCTGTAAAATGAGCTAGAGAAGAAATAGCAAACCATTCTAGTACATTTGCCAAAAAAAAAAAATGACAGAACTGGGTCACAGAGTCAGACAGGGCTGAAATGATTAAATGTTACAAAGATAGTAACAAAATAGTACCTGCCCTCAAGGAGATTTCATTCTAATGGGAGAGATAACATGTATACACACAGGCATATACAAATCATATAAAGCAGATACAATGTAACTCTTGAGGGGAAGTCTCCTTGAGAACAGGGACTTTTTTATTTAAACTTTGTGTCCTCAAGCACTTAGCATGTGCCCTGCATATTTTAGGCACTTAAGTGCTAATTGGCTGATTAGCTTAAAGGTCTCATTGAGAAAAGATGCCATTTCATTTTAAGCTTGAGGAGCCCTGGGGTTTCTAAGAGGTTGTGATGAGGAAGGAGAAAGTTCTAGGTAGAGGGTCAGCTAATTCAAGGGCACGAAGAGTGGAAATGAAGTGTTGTATGTGAGTAATTTTAGGTAGGCCAGTATGGCTGGACCATATTGTTTACTGAGGTGGGTAATGTATAATAAGGCAGGTAAGTTGTAGCCAGTTGTGAAGAACTTTAAATGCTAAATAGAGGAGTTTATATTTGGGGCATCTAGGTGATACAGTGGATAGACTGCCAGGCCTGGATTCAGGAAGACTCACACAATCTCAGATTTGGAAGGACCTTGTCCATCCTGTTTTTGTATAGGAATCCCATCTGATAACAACATTCTGACAAGTGTTTACCCAGTCTTTTCTTCTTGTGATGGATAACTTACCACTTCTTGGGACAGTAATTTCACATATGGGTAGTGCTGCTTTTTAATATTCCCCTCCCTGACATCAAGCATTAATATACCTCTCTGCAACTTCCAGGAGGACAAGATGTAGATAAACATCGGATATTATAGTTCTCTACTCTAGTCATTTGGTTGTTGACCAGAAAGAATGGGAAGAGGAGAGAGTATGTGACAAATTTCAACCAAACATTGTGGTTGCTACTCAAGAATTGCCTTCATCATAGATAGCACTATTAACCTTGTATATGTTTATAAATATGATGGAAATATGATATCTCTTGTCCTTAGTCACCTTTGCTGGATTAACATCCATTTCCCATCCTCTAGCATCCTCTCTCTTGATAATCTCACAAATACTCATTAGTCTGATTACCCTCTCTAAGCAGGTGGCTCCCAGATTTATGTCTGGCTTTATTTCCCCCAAGAACTCACCACTACGTATTGAACATCTACAACTTCATGTCTCATAGGTATTTCAAACTCAGTGTATTTGAAATGGAACTCATTTCCCTTCCCACACCTAACACCCCTCTTTTTCCTTTTTTTCTACTGAAAGGACCACCATACTACAAGCTAGGTACATCTACCACCTTGGAGTTATTATTGGTTCTTCCCTCTCTCTTCCCTATATCCAATCAGTTGCCAATTCTTCTTAATGGTATCTCCATGACATGTCTTGTATTTGCCTCCTTTCTTCATTCACACAGCCTGATTGCCCTGGTTCAGGGTTTTTTCCCCCTTGTCTGTACTATTGAAGTAGTCTTCTGGTTCTTCCTATCTCCAGTCTCTTGCCTCTCCACACCATCCTATACACAGCTGCCAAACACTGATTTTATATTACCCTCTCTCTCATGCTTCATTCCAATCAGCCTAGACTACATTATATTCCTTGTACATGACTTTCCATTTTCTCCTCTATACAGGCTATCACTTATATCTGGAATGTACTCCCTCTTCAACTCTTAGAATCCTCTTAAAGTGCCTCTTAATGTCCCTAACTTCCTTCAAGATTCAGCTTAAGGCCCATCTGCTACATGAGGTCTTTCCTGATGCCCTCACTTACCAGTGCCTCTATCTGGATTTGTTTTGTATATATGTTGTATTGACTTACCTATGCATGTGATATTTTATCCCAGTAGAATGTAAGCTCCTTGAGGACAGGGACTACTTAATTTTGTTTTGTTTTGTTTTGCCAGTGTCTAAGACAGGGCCACGCCTTTAGCAATATTCATGTTAGAGCTCTGGAGTCACGTGTGTCTCTTTTCATGCCCAGGCTATTCAAAGTCCCCAATTCCTATATTCCCCCAATATGCTCATATTAGTTTCTACAGAGCTCTTGGACTCTTGGGTAACTGGTGATCACAAAAAATTGCTTGTAATGGATACCTCTTTAATTATTTCCACATATGATGCTTCAAGCAGACATGAAGAAATTTGAGCAATTCATGAAATAACCCTTCACTTTCCTCAATTATTTATTTGGGGATCACTCTCATTTCTATCCTTTTTTGGGTCATGCTTTATGAAAGGACTTTGTATTTGTTTGATAGATATAACCATTTGAACATGGTGAACAAAATGTAATTTTATCAGAAGAAGCCAGTGGAATGGAACATACGCCATGGGTCAATGTTAATATGTTGACTTAGAACAATAAACTGATGAAAATTGTTCCATTATATGCGTGTTTTTTATGGTGTGTTAGGTGGGGGAGTCTCATAGTAGGTTTTCAAACTTCTTGTTGTTTGACAATGTTCTCTTCCTCCCTTCTCCCCTCCCTTTTTTACTTATAACGTTTGAATCATTTTTTCTTTCTTATGCTATTTAAGGGGAAAAAGTATAAACTCAAAAGGAATCAAACATTCTGGAAGAGATTTCCAGGACAAACCCCCCAAACCCCAAACCCCAAATTCACCCCCCCCAACTCCACACTCTTGTCTGCTACATTCTGAGCCTCACTTCTTAGTGAATGCTAAATGCATCTGGCAGGAGCCTGACCCCAAATCATTACAATGGATAGACCGTGTGCGCAGAGCTTAAACTATACGTGTGCTTGCTGTAACATGATGGATATAACTGCTTGCTGAGAATTTGATTTATTTTCAAATAGTTTAGCATCCCTCTGCTTTTATCTGATATGACTATTTTACAAGCGTGTGTACCAAGCATGGCTTCAAAATTGCAGGTTATGAAATACAGAAAATGGAACAATTGCCTTGCATAGCAGAAATCTTTTGGTTCAGCCTGCATGCAGTATATTTTAAAGGAAGATGGACTGTTGAATGATGATGGGCGCTTGCTACAAGCTTCATCATTCCCCCCCCCCCAAGTGAAAGGAAACACAAGATTTTCTTCTACTTAAAAAACCCCCTTCATATTATTAGTTGGGTTTTCACTGGCCAGTTTGCGATGATGGGTTTTTACCTTTTCATTTGTTGGCATAATAAAAATGACACATTGAAGGTGAAAGAAGCAGCTTCCAGAAGGAATGGGACAGCTAATGTCACAGAAGGAAATAGCAAGAATGGATGACATCCCTATCTTACCTCGACCCAAATCTCTATTTATCAATAGCACACTTGCCCTCTGAGAAATGCTAATCAGGCATTCGATGCTATTATGCACATGTATGTATATCGGTTTGTATTTATATGCCTATGTATGCATGTATAGATGGAAGCAGCATGGCCTGGTAGGTAGGGAACATATCTAGCAGTAAGGTTGACCTGTGCTTATGTTCTGTCCCTGATATATGCTGCCTGTGTGACTATGCACAAGTCACTTGATCTGTCAATACGCCCTGGAAACTGTCAAGACTATAGTTAGAGATGATCAGTTTATCTATATCAGTAGAGGGAATTTCAATAATGAGAGGCCCCCCATAAGGATAATATTTATTATATATCTCTATGTATGCATATGTATGTATGCATGCATATGGGCAGTATACTCTAGTATGTGGAATCCTGGGGGCTAGAGACCTAGGTTCAAAACACATCCCTATTATTTACTACCTATATGATCCTAAGCAAATTGCCTTACCACTACATGTTTTGGGCAGCTCCTTAAGACTGACATGTGAAATTATAAGACTTTGCAATCTGCACTGGTGCAAAGAGTTTCCACAATTCCCTATATGGATGAAATTCCAAATGCTATGTATATGCATTTAGCACCTTGCATTGAAGCATGCTTTGTTGTTGTTGTTGTTGAGTTGTTTCCGACTCTTCATGACCCCATTTGGGGTTTTCTTCAAACAGGGTTAAGTGACTTGCCCAGGGTCACACAGCTAGTAAATGTCTGAGGCTAGATTTTATTATTTATTTGTTTATTTGGGGTGAGGCAATTGGGGTTACGTGACTTGCCCAGGGTCACACAGCTAGTAAGTGTTAAGTGTCTGAAGCCGGATTTGAACTCAGGTACTCCTGAGTCCAGGGCCAGTGCTTTATCCACTGCACCATCTAGCTGCCCCGTCTGAGGCTAGATTTTAACTAAGTGTATGTGTGCATATGTATAGATATATATGTGTGTGTGTCTATATGTGTGTATATCTATCTTTCTATCTCTGACTGCTACATATCTGAATTTAGTTTTCAGGAGGCTAGCAGCTAGGTGGCAGTTGATAGAATGCCAAGCCTGACTCAGGAAGACCTGAGTTCAAAGTGACACTTGTTTCATAGTGGTTGGTAAGATTCATTATAAAGTCACTTAACCCTGTTTGAAGAAAACCTCAAATGGGGTCATGAAGAGTTGTAAACAACTCAACAACAACAACAACAACAATAACAACAAAGCATGCTTCAATTCAAGAGAAGTTTTACTTCAGGAATCTTGTAAAGAAAAAAAAAAGATTGACCCCCCCCCCCGCCCCCATCCCTGAAATGATTTACTCTGGGCTGTAAAATCAAGGAATAAGCTCAGTTGAAGAGCAAACCTAGGCCTGGGTAGAACTTTGTAATGAATCTTACCAACCACTATGAAACAAGTGTCATTCAGCTAGTTCACTGTCTTGATTGGCATCATCTGTGGCAGGATTCCAGGGATTGAAGAGATATGGCTGACTTGTCCTTTCCTAGAGAGGTAAGACATTTTAATAGGGCAGTGTAAGAGGGCTGCTCATATTAAAAGTTGGACCTTTTCATGGCTGTCAGTTTAGGGCTTTTAACTTAGAATTAAATTAACCCATGAATATCTAGATCTATATTTTGTAATATATGTGTTATATATAATATACATACATGATATATATTATAATATATTCATGGATACATTATATACAAATTATAGGTATATACAAATATAATATTGCCACATATATTTATGGGTTAATTTAACTCTAAGTTAAAGGCCTTGAATATTGGTATAGATATATTATACACATATTATAGCACACTTGTAATATATAGCCATAACTATACACACAGAGACACACATAATTGGTTTACAACATCAAACCCTTATATAATACTTTCTTATAGTAGTGAGAAATTTCACTATCAATGTCAACGAACGGCATGTTAATTTGCTTTATTTCTGGTTTTCTCATTTTAAAATATGTAGCCTCATAAGCTCATTTGTTACTATATATTTGCATTCCAATTCTCCAATTCTTTTTCCCTCTAGGGGTCTTAAGCAAGCAGTGAGGAACATATGTCAGGAGACTAGGTTTATCTTGGCTTCTACCACTCATTCACTGTGTGACCTTGGAGAAGTTATTTTAGTTTTCTGGGCCTCAGTTTTTCCATTTGCAAAATGAGAAGGTTGGCCCAGATAGTTACTCCGATTTCTCCCAGGGCTAACGTTGCTGTGCCAGAAAAGACACCCAAAAGGAGAAAAAATATATGGGATGTAGCTAAAGTACTTCTTAGAGGAAATTTTATATATCAAAATACATTCCTCTACAAAAGAGAGAAGGAAATCAACCAATTAATTAATTTTTAATAAAAGTAATTAAATTTAATTGAAGCTCAACTAAAAGACGAACAATAAATAAAAAAGTAAAAACAGTAGAAATTCTGAAAATCAGGAAAAAATAATAACATTAAAGCAAAAAACTATTGAACTGGGAAAAACTGGGAAATGGATTAAAAATTAATAAAAATATGACATAATTGTATAAAATATGAAGTTATGACAAAAACTAAATTTTGCTTTAAAGCTAAAGTCACAGCAACTTTGGATTCCATTGAATGAAGTGACTTTTTGAAGCTAGATGTCATGTAACATTCTTTCTGGTGCCCATGGCCAGACACAAAATGTTAACCAGTCTTTTCATTATCCTTTGGCTTGATTACTCTATTCATCAAGTAGATGGTGTCCAGAGTCAGGAAGACCCGAGTTCAGATCTGGCCTGGGACACTATTTATGTGTGACCCTGGGAAAGTCACTTAACCTCTTTTTCACTCAGTTTCCTCAAGTGTAAAATGGATATGATAATAACATCTTCTTCCTAGGGTTGTTGTGAGGATGAAGTAAGATAATATTGTTAAAGGGCTTAAGCACAGTGCCCACAGTAGGCGCTTTATAAATTATTGTTTCATTTCCTCCTCCACATCACTTGCTGAAGTTCTTGGGCTTACTTTGACTTTGGGTTTGCAAGAAAGGTCAACTTTCTCTGTTAAAGGTCTTATATCCAAGAAATATAGGCAGCTGATTCAAACTTATCAGAATAAGAGCCATTCCACAGAAGATAAATGGTCAAAGGATACAAGCAGACAGTTATTTAACGAAAAAATCTGTGTGGTCAACAATCATTCGAAAAAAAAATGCTCCAAATCACTAATAATTAGAGAAATGAAAAATTAAAACAAATTTGAGATTTTACCTCATGCCTATCATGTTGGGAAAGATGACAAAAAAGGAAAGTTACAATTATTGAAAGGTTTGTGGGAAAACATGCACATTAATATACTGTCAGTGAGCTATGACTTGGTCCAGTTATTCTGGAAAACAATACCCAGTAACATCACAACTTAGTTTAGACCCCAAAGAGATCAAAGAAGGAGCAAAAACATCCATATGTACAAAATATTTAGGGCAGGTCTTTTTATTTATGACAAAGAACTGAAAACTAAGTCTGTGAGGTAGGGAGTAGTTGAACAAATTATGATATATGAATATTATGGAAATGCTATTGAGCTTGAAGAAATGACAGTTTCAGAGAAACCTGCATAGTGAAGTTAGTTAAACTAGGAGAGCAACTTATATTATAATGACAACTTTGGTCAATGTAGTGACAACTATGACTTCATAGGACCAGTGACTGAGCTTGCTACCCTACCCACATGTTGACAAAGAGGTGATGGATTCAGGTTGTAGAATAAAACGGACATTTTTGAATATGCCTAAAAAGAGAATCTGTTTTGCCTAATTATGCATATTGTTAAAAAGGATTTTGCTTTTGCTTCTCATTGGGGTGAAGGGAGAAATATAAAGGAAGGGGTTGCATACAAAACGAAAGAAAAAAACAGAAAAGAGAGAAAAGAAGGCCATTGAAATAGGTTTTTTAATGCATAGAAGAGAACAAAAGGAAAGCCAGAAGGAATTACAAACAAGCAGCGCAACTTTGAGAATTACATGTTAAATTTATTATGAACATAAAATGAAAAGCAAGCTGTACATAATTGGGAGTTGCAGTTTCATGTATAGTCTTCTTTTTCTCTTTTACTGTGTACATGGAATTCTCATTTTGTTTGGTGTTAAATTCAGAATTAAAAAACAAAAACAAAAAGAGAAAAAAACCCTTCTCATTTTATAGATGGGAAATTGAGGTGACTTGACTTGACCGAGGTCATACAGGTAATGAATGCCAAAGACAGGATCTGATCCCCTAATCCAGTATTATTTCCATTGTACAACACTGCCTCTATGGAATAACACAATCTCTGAAGGTTGGAAATTGAAAATTACCACAGTGACATTGGGAATTACCAAAGTGAAAGGCATCTGGAGGCCCTGAGCAAAATGGGCTTAGGAATCTTTCTGATTCTAGATCTGAGCTCTTCAAAGTTTTCAGTGATCACTTTGGAACACATCCAGAGTGGCCAGTGGCTTGTTTGTCTCCCTTTCTTTCTACCCCATGGTTATCTCCTAGTGAAAATTGTCTTGGACAATGAAGGAAAGAGCTGAGCTTTACTTTCTGTCAGGTATACCATCATCCTTTGGCATAGAGTGGGAAAGAAAGCGGAAATCCTTTTATTTTGGCTAGCATTGAAGACGCTCCTCTATCTTCCCTCTCTCCTTCTTCCTCCCCTACAAAGAGATACTGCATGAACTTCATGACTGCAGGCCTGCTCAAATCTTCAGGGTGGTGTCATAGTTCCTTTTGGCCGATTTCCAAGAAGGCATCCGAATTTGGTTTGCTCTTTGTAATCGACTTGTCAGGAGTCTGATTTCTTTGTTGGTTAACTAGCGTAAAGAACCATAGAAAATTTTGACTACAGTCATTTGATTGACACCAGGCTCTCAGTGGCCAGGGAGAGTGGAACAAGCTTCATCCAGATTGAAAGATGAGTTACATAGTGAGGGAACTAAAGCCTGGGAAGAAAATGGAGACATAACTAGAGAGCAGAAAATATAGATAGAGTTTGGCGCTGGGGTGAACCAAGCACCATGAGTATATATGCTGGCTGTGAGCAGTATGGAAAATATAAAATATATAATTAGATGGAGTTAAGAGTAATGGGCAGAATTGAAACCCTCAAGGGAGATTCGGCCTTCCTTCCAAAAGCCTTCCTCTGGCACTGTGGTGGCACAGAGATCCCTGCAGGTTTCCTCATGTGTTCTGGTCAGTCTGAAATGGAAAAGATATTCTAAATCGGAGTTTCTTAATCTTTTTCATTTCATGGATCTCTTTGGTGAGTTGAGGAAGCTATCACAGAATAATGTTTTTCAAATGTATAAAATGAGGAGAGAGCCTAAAATGGACATAGGATTACAACAGAAACAAACTGTATTGAAACTGATTTATCAACATTTAAAAAAAATCACATTTTTGTATCATAGTTTAAGAACCCCTATTCTAGATGGAATTGTTTCCCTGGTTCCTGGAAGAAAGGGAGATGAGAGAACTCTTTGATTTGAGTCTGCCTGGGAAAAAGCTAGCATATATTTAAAATTGAACAATAGGAAACTGTGGGGAAAGGACCAGAACCCCCATAGTTCCAAGTTGTCCTCTTTCATAATTCACCCACTCTCTTATTTTGTCAATGATCTCCTTTTTAAGGAGTTTTGTTTTCTTTTGTTTTTGGCTGTGATTTGATGTGTGTTGTTGGTGAGGGAGGGAGGGAAGAGGGTTCTGGTACACATGGCTATGAAGAATAATGGTATTGTTGCATGAAAGAAAGTGGTGCAGCCATGGGCAAATCATTTAATCTCTCTGTTCCTCAGTTTCCTCCTCTGTAAAATGAAGATATTGAACTTGGTGGTCCCCAAGGTCTCTTCTTGCTCTAATAAAAATAATTCGCACTTTAAGGTTTAGGGATAGGGCTGTTGTTGAAAGTGGAAGGAATGCTGATGATGGATTATGGAGAAAAGACAGAGCTGCTCAACTCTCATTTTACTTGATTTATTCCTCTTATTTTTTTCTGCAAAAGAAAAAGATCTGTGGACTGGAAAGGACAGAACAAAAATGGCTAAAAAGGAGTTGATATTTGACATAAGTAAGGAGGTAGTAAGAAAGCACCTATTCACCCTTAATGAATTCAGACACAGATGAAAAATATCCTCTGTTCCGAAAAGAACTGACAGAAGTCATTACTGAACCACTTCCAGTGATCTTTAAAAGATTGTGTAGAATAGGAAAGGCGGCACAGAACTGGAAAAGAGTAAATGTCCTGATTTTCAAAACAGTAAGGAGAGTAGAGTCTATAGACTTCAGGCCAATTAGCTTGACTCTGATTCCTACAAAATTCTAGAATGTCTGTAACAGGGGACTGGCCAGTGAGAACAGTCTTTATGAATACATGCAGAATGCTTAGGGGATGCAATTGCCACATGGACTTTGGAGCATGCATAGGCAGTCCATAACTGGTTGTGGTCCACTAACCACATAGTGAAGAAGAGCCACTTAGATTGGCCATGGGACTGGAACTCGAGTCTGTTCAAAAGGTACCAGTCAGCAGAGAAATGCCTCTGGTTTTGCTCCTTCTTGCCTGGCTATGTTCTGGTGAGTGAAGACAGAGTGCTGTCAAGAGAGAGATCTTGGATATTTCCTATGACCTTTGTTTTAGGTGAAGGTGATTAGAAATGGCTATGACCTTGTGAATGTTTAATTGTAGATAGAGCACTGGACTTGGAGTCAAGAAGTCTTGAGTGAATTCAGATCTAGCTTCTGATATTCATTAACTTGTGATCCTGGAGAAGTCACTCAACTTTTGTCTGCCTTGGTTTCCTCAACTATAAATTGGAAATAACATCACCTACTGCTTAGACTTTATGTGAGGATCAAATAAGATAATATTTGTGAAGTGCTTATCATGGTGCTTGGCGCATAGTAGGTGATTTCAAATATCCCTTCCTTCCTTCCTTCCTTCCTTCCATGTATAGTTAAGCAAAGTTGGAATTGGTTGAATGACTTGACTTAAAGGGTAGTTATTAATTTGTTCAGTACCAACTTGGAAGGGGTTCTCTAGTGGAGTTCCCTAGAGATTTGTGGATGGCTTTGTGCTGTTTAATGTTTATATTAATAACTTGGATATAACTATATATGCCCCCTTTTTTTTTTACCAATTTGCAAATGAAATAAACCAAATTGGAATACATTAAAAAGTTCCCAAAATAGGAAAAGCTAGATCATTGGGCCAAATCTAATAAGATGAAATTTAATTGGGGGCAAAGGTTAAATCTTATATTAGGGTCAACCTCTCAACTAACAAGTAGGGGAGGTCAGTCATTTAGTCAACAAACATTTATTAAACACCTACTATTTACCAGGCACTGTGCTAAACATTGGGGAGACAAAGGAAGTGGTGTGGGACTAGAAAACAGGATGTTTGAAAAAGATCTAGATGTTTTAGTGGACTGCAAGCTCATCATGAGTTAACTGTGGTTGATGTGTCAGCCAAAACAACTGATGAGATTGATTGATGAATTTGAATACAAATTCAAAGAGCATAGCATTTTAGACAAGAGGGAAATTTATCCCATTCTATTTTTTTTTACTCTTCCAGATGTGGCCTTGATCAGACCAGAGATGGAATATTGTATTTAAGTTCTGTTTATTTCACCTCAGCAATAACAGTGCCCAGTTGGAGAACATTCAGAAGAAGACACATTTTTAATCCTGAAAAAAATCCAAGTTGGTTGACAAATCCTCTGTAGATACATATTGGTCTTTATGGACCACTCCCAGTTATCCTCCTCATTGGAATGATTTTCCTTTGTGTTTATAGAATTTCATTCTTGAAACTTTCCCAGAGAATTAAGTGGACAATATGCACAATAATGACAACAATGCAAATGAGCAGATAGTAAAAAGAGAAGGAGAATCTAAGTTATATAACAGCTGATGAAGGTCCCCAAGAAGAAACAATAAAACATACCTTCTCTCTCAGGTTAGAGAGTTGGGGTTCTACTAGCCCAGAATATTGAACACATTGTCAGACATCTTCTCTGTATTTGGTGTTTCTCATTAATTTTTTTTCCTTTGGCACAAGGGAGGTCTTAATCTCTAGGAGGAGCCTTGAAAAATGACCTTCAATTGACAGAAGTTATAGAAACAACAACTATTCCCCCCACATCTTTCATTTCCTTTCTCATGTCTTCATAATTTCCTAAATTCCTTTCAAAAGTTGCCCTTACTCTCACATGAATTAAATATGGTACTCACATTTAACATGTTTCATCCCAACATCTTAAACACACACCCAGGTTAGATAAAGTCTCTAAAAATTGCCCTTACTCTCACATGAATTAAATATGGTACTCACATTTAACATGTTTCATCCCAACATCTTAAACACACACCCAGGTTAGATAAAGTCTCTCCTATTTGGCCATGTTGGCATGTCTGCCACCTTACTTTTCACAAGAAGTCACCTACCATCACATTTCTCTTCTTGATCCTAGGGTCCATTCCCTTCACTCCCTGCACCATATAGAGCTAACAGTGCTTAGGAGCAATCATGAAAAGCCTGGTCAGTTTCTGTATTGTATAGTCTATCTGAATGGCAAGCTTATAAACTTCTTGTGGTCTCCACTGGGGAAGAGAGAATGCCAAGAGAAACACAAGGAAATCTATATAACTGGGCATACATCACTGGGAGTAATGACTAAACTCAGAGTTACAGGACTTGAGCTTAAATCCCATATCTGCAAAGTAGCAGGATATAAAATAAATCCACATAAATCATCAGCATTTCTATACATGACCAACAAAGTCCAGCAGCAAGAGATAGAAAGAGAAATTCCATTTAAAGTAATGGTAGATAATATAAAATACTTGGGAGTCTATTTGCCAAGACAAACCCAGGAACTGTATGAACACAATTACAAAACACTTTTGACACATTTACATTTTATAGGAAGATACCTAGGGAGGACAGGAATTAACCCAACAATCTGAGTCATCCTAAAGATCTTTTAGAACACCTACAGTCTATCTTTAAAATCGGAATTCTAAGTTGGGTGACAATTTGGAGATTTTTTTTTTAGAGCAAGGAGGCCTTCATACCACACTTCATATTGTACCAGCAGGCAGGTATGTAAGCTTTCTACACAGGATGCCAAATCTATAGCATAAAATAGCTCTAGATGTGGTGGTCTCCATCAATACAATTGAAGATTTCTATGAGTACTTTGTGAGGCCTGGCCACCTTTTAACCTGTATGTCCATGCAAACTAGTTAACTTTATGCCTTACCTCTTTAACTACAAAATATAAACAATAATCTTGTTAACTGATCAGGTCTTTTTGTCATCCCGTGTCCTAAAAGTAGTATTGTAAAGAGTAAGTTAGTATCTACAAAGCACTTTCAGGCACTTGGCAGAGTAACTAAGTTTCTATTGTTGGTTGGAAGTTGCTCATAAATGTGAGACCATTAAAACAAAACAAAACAAAACAAAAATCTCAGAGCAGTTAATGGAATGCCCAATTATGTAGTCATTCAGATGAGTGCTCTCAGTATGTAGTCTTCAAGTCAAGCATATTAAAGTGCACACAGATCTTTCCTTTCTTACTTCCAGAGAATGCACAATATAAAGTTAATGCATCATTACTTTTCAGCATTTAAAAAAACCCTGAAGCTTGGAAATTCACAGTAAAGGGTGCCACAGCAATTGTAAGCGGACTCCTTCATCATCATGCCCACCTGTACAATCCAAGGGAATGAGCCTTCCAATTTAAAAGTAATAAAATATGGTCCTACTTCCATAATTAACTTACAATGTGATATTAATACTATTTCTAACACTGAGAAATTGTGATCATAGATGTATTTCCTAAGCCTCAGTTCCCTTTATTCATTCTTTCATTTGTTCACCCATCCATTCATTTACCAAGCATTTATTAATCACCAATGTTATGCCAGACATTGTGCTTAATTCTGGGAATACAAAGTAAAATATGAAATAACAATTGCTCTCAAAACACTTACATTCTTTTGTGGGAAACAACATGTACACAACTAAATTAATACATACAAAGTAAAGGGAAATAATTTGAGAAGTACTAGAATTTCTTGGGGAAATCATGAAAAACATTCAGAAGATGGAACTCAAGTGATGTTTGGAAGAAGACAAGGATTCTAAGAGGTGGAAGTGAGGACAGATAGGCATGGGGAACAGTCTAGACAAATCCAAGGAGACATAAAATGAGGCTAATTTCTCATTAGGTTGTTGTAAGGCACTTTGCAAAACTTAAAGTGCTATATTAATGTCATGTATTGTGGGTAATCAGAGGAGTTCTGCTGATATGCTAGACTGGGATACTTCCCATGGAAGTGGATATACACTTTGATCCCCTCCAGTGGGCCATGTGCTCTGGCCCCTAGCTAAAGGACATGTCCAACCAATGGCTTCTGGGTTGCTTTATTGGTCTGAGCAAGACATTCTGTTTGATTCTATTTTGAGTGTGCTTTTTAAGACTCTGCTAGTTTTCCCCTGGGGTGGTAGTGGTGGAATTTCTCTTTTTTCCCTGCCCGTAGATAGGGTGACTAGGAGTACATGGCAATGAGAACTTGGGCTTGCCAAAGTGAATCTGATATTGGACTTCAAATCTTCAGCTGCATCTCCTATTTCCTAAGAGTAAACAGGTAGGGGCAGCTAGGTGGTGCAGTAGATAGAGCACCAGCCCTGGAGTCAGGAGTACCTGAGTTCAAATCTGGCCTCAGATACTTGACAGTTACTAGCTGTGCAACCCTGGGCAAGTCACGTAACCCCCATTGCCTCACCAAACAAACAAACAAACCCCCAAAAGCCAAAAAACAAACAAACAAAAAAGAGTAAGCAGATAGAGATAATCTCCATTCAATCCTAGAGTTGTATTTGAGTAAATTAATCTGGATAAAAAGGGGTTACAGTCATGAAGTGGGCTTAGCATGGGTAGGTTAATTATGCTATAAAACAGTAATCATCAAAACTATGTAGTTAAAAAATAGAAAAGTTGAAACAGAGTGAGTGAGTAGGTAAATAGACATGTTATTTTTGTGTCTGATAAAATCAAGAACATAAACTATTTGGGGTAGGACTCTCTATTTTACAGGAACTTCTGGAAAACCAGCAAGCGTTTTGGTGAAAAATAGGTCTAGTCCACCATCATATATTATATTCTGTAATAAGATCCAAATAGAAGTCACCTAACTGGTCACATTATAAACAATTAGAGCAGGATGGAAGGCTGTTTCTTTCTTAACTAAGGTAAAGGCAGAGAATTCACAACTAGATAAAGATTATGAAGGTTACCAAAGAAAAAATGGGCAATTTTAATTGCATAAATTAATAAGCTTTAGAAATAACAAAACCAGTAAATTCAGAACGAGGAGACAATATCAAGTGGGAGAAATATTTACAGTAAGAATCTCTGTTAAAAGTCTGATATCCAAGGCATGTGGAGAATTGATCCACATATACAGGTCTAAGAGCCATTCCCCAACTGCCACATGTTCAAAGGATATGAATAAATAATTTCTAAAGTGACAAAATAAAAATAACAACTATATGAAAAATACTGCAAATAACTAATAAGAGAAATGAAAAATAAAAACATTAAATTGGCAAATCTTGAAAGATGGAAAAATGTTAAAGATCACAATTGGACATAATATATTAAATATTTTACAAACCATCTATTTATATATAGCTTGAATCTCTTTCTATATGTGTATACACACACACGTGTGTATATGTGTGTGTGTGTGTGTGTGTATATATATATATATATATGTATATATATATATATATATATATATATATATTTATTTATTTATTTATAGGTTCTCTCCCCTATTAGAATGTGAGCTCTTTGAGGGCAGGAACTGTTTTTGACTTCATTTGTATTCCTAGCACAGCACAGTGCCTACAATATACTAAGTACTTAATAAATGGTTGTTGACTGACAAATTAAATATATATATATGTGTGTGTGTGTATATAATGCATATATGTCTATATAGTGAGCTATCAGTGTACTATTAGTAGAAATTTGTTGGTAAGAGATATGAGTAGATCTAATAATTTGAAAAATATGATTTGCATTTACTTATGTGAAAAAATTGAAATTGTTTAAATCATCTGACCTAGTGATCCCATTGCTGGACCTTTATATCCCAAGGAAGTCAATAACAGAAAATAAGTTTCCATATATAATGAAACATTCATAGAAATAATTTTTGTGGTAGCAAAAAGCTGGAACACAATGAATATGTGTCCATTGATTGGTGAATAGTTGACAAAACTGTGGTATATAAACATAATGAGAATATTATTGCATTGTAAGGAATTAATGGAAACATGGGAAAACCCATATGAACTGATTCAGAGCAAAGAAAGCAGATCCAGGAGAACTATTTACCCAGTGGCTTCAGTTACATAAAGGAAGACAACCCTAAAAGACATTAGATATCAGAGCAACCACTTTGGCCAATGTCACTTCCAAATGACTGATGCTGATATACCTTTCTTCTCTGTTGAGAGGTAGTAGATTTTGGGTATGGGATCTAACATGCTCTCAGTCACTGCCATTGAGAGGATACTAGGGTAATGGTATTTGGAAAGCATTGTTATATAAATCTACATAATGCATGAGAAAAATATTTAATTTTTTAAAAGTAGTCAGAATCCAGGAAATGAAAAGTAGGGAGAAAGTAAAATAAACACAAATATCTGGGATGAAAATGGCAACCAAATCCAAATCTAAAGGGAGGGGGAGTGGTGTAGGATGAAATAGAAAATTTAAAATTCAGGGGAGGGAACAAGCATTTATTAAATGCCTGCTGTGTTCCTGGAATTGTGCTGAGTGCTTTAAATATTGACAATATTGTGAGGTAGAAGCTATCATTATCTTCCTTTCACAGCTGAGGAAACTGAAGCAGAGGTTAGGTGACTTGCCCAGGGTCACACAGCTAGTATCTGATATCAGATCTGAACTCAGGTTTTTCTGACTCCAGGTCCAGCACTCTGTCCACCACTTAACCCTTGCCTACCTCAGCTTCCTCACATATAAAATGATAATAATAACCTCCCAGAGTTATGAGGAGAAAATGAGATATTTGTAAAGCAATTTGCAAATCTTAAAGTACCATAAAAATGCTAGCTATTATTAAAATACAGTATTATAATATACACAAACTTTAGTAAGGACATATTTTTTTTTGTCTTATATAAAACCTTATATAGAGAGTACTAGTTTGCTTTATTTTTTTGAGTATGAGGTTCTGACCAAAGCAAACAGAGGTTTTGTGACACTATAACCCAAGAAAAGCCTTGCGGTCTCACAGTAAGCAGAAATTTTCCATTCAGTTCTCTGTCCAGCTTAATCCAATATACTAATCCTCCAGTTGAAAGTGCACATAATTGCAAATTTATATAGTCACCAAGACCAGAGGTTGGCTAAAATAAGCTTTCCAAACAAATCAAGTAAAGAAGGCTTTATCCCTAGGTAACCATAAACCAAGATTGAATTAAACTAATCATTAATCAATTATGTATCTCATTCATTCCTAGGGGCTCTTTCAATCCTCCCAGTATATAAGAAGGGAATCAAATTCATCTATGTCAGGATTTCCATGGCTCCTATCACTGTAGCAGAAAAAGAGAGCTTAGAGACATAAGACAACCTGCAAAATGAAATTAAGATGATCATCCCTCAAGAGTCTCAGGTGCCACTTTTCGTCATATATAGATGATTGTTTATGGAGAGTTGCTCTAGAACTACAGAAATCTTTTAAAAAATGCTTAAAAGGTCTCCATCTCTATGGAAAGAGCTGTCTGATCTATTTGGTTCCCTGAAGGAATGAATGACACACATGTTTCTGGACAAGAGACAATAGAATGGAGGAGAAAGGATATTGGTCATGGTATCAGAAGACTTCCATTTGAATCCTGACTCCACCATTTCCTGACTGATTCTGAGTATGCCACTTAATTGTTCTGAGTCTCAGTTTCTTTGCTTATCAAGTGGACCTAATATCATCTCTGCATACTAAAGCAACCAATCATCCCCAGAGAACAGAAAATAGAACTTATTTTCCTTTTCACAGTTGCAAGGTGGAGGACTGCAGGGTCAGAATGTGGCATACATTATTAGAACTAGTAACTATGTTGGTTAATTTTGCTTCACTATTTTTTATTGTTATAAAGGAAAGTCCAATTTGAGGATACATTCAGCAATTACTGCCATGTAAAAACAACAGGCATCAATAGAACTTATTGCAATTAAAAAATAAAATGAAATAGAGTCCTGATATTTATGACTTACTTTACAGGGCTGCTATGAAAAGCAAATGAAATACATACATATATACTATATATAATGCTTTTAAAAACATTTTACAAATGTGAACTCTGCTTATTTCCTTTATGAAACAAGTTTGAATTCTACTCTCTATGGATTAGTAACTTTATTTCTTTGTTCATCAAATGCATGGATATTGTATCTTCTTTGTCCCTGGGTTTGGGAGGTTTGAGTTCTACACTCACAGCTATAATTCATGGGGGCTCCTATAGGTTCTTTTGCATTTTCTCATTATTATTTCAACCTAAAAAGGCACTTTCAGAATATATTAGTAAATCCTATCATTATTCTTCTTGCTGCCCTGTTCTTGTCTATTGTACCCAAGCCAAAACTCCCATGTCTAGCAGAAAAGTGGTTTGTCATTCTGAAACACAAGGTTGTATGGTTTCACCCTTGTAAATGGGAACTGTCAGGTCAAATCTTCTCTGTGGGCTTTTGATTAATAGATAGTCATGTTAAAGGAGGGTGGTGGTTGTTGTTGTTTCTTACTTCTCAAAGAGGAACATATCAGGGTGATGCCATGACTCCCAGTGAATTGTATTTAAGTGAGGAAGGGCTGTGCAATCACCAGCCTCCTTGTCTCCTCTGGAGCCATCTGGGTCCAGTGGCAAGATATTTTTATTTCTATCTCTATCACTATCTCTGTCTATGTCTCTATCTCTATCGCTATCATCTCTCTCTCTATCATCTATATCTATATCTACATCTATCTATTTCTATCTCTACCTCTACCTCTATCTCTATCCAGATCTAGATCTCTATCGAGATCTAGATTTAGATTGATATCTCGATATCTCTGTCTGTCTGTCTCTGTCTGTCTGTCTCTGTCTGTCTGTGTCTCTCTTTCTCTCTCTGTCTCTCTCTCTCAGGATAACTGGAGATGGTCCCAGGTGTTTTAAGGCAATTGAAGTTAAGCGATTTGCTTAGGGTCACACAGCTATTGTCAAGTGTCTGAGGTCAGATTTGAACTCATATTCTCCTGATTCCAGGGCCAGTGCTCTATTCACTGAGCCACCTAGTTGCCCCTTAAAGGAGGGTAGAACCTTTGTCAAGGAAAGAATCCAATTGAGCCTGTATCTACTGTCACAGCTGACTTCTCTTCATGAACTGACCAGTTATTGACTGAAGTGACCAGACCAGCCAGCCAACAGAATCAAACATTTATGGGTATGGAGACATTCCATAAGAAATACCAATCAATTGCATATGAAGCATGATTCAAAGACTATCCCTCTTCATTAATGAAGCTGTTTGGTCTGATCACAATAGGCTAAATGGAGATTTGAAAATATTTTTCCAATTGTTTAAAGAAACAAATAGACATAATGGAGGATCCTGTAGGACACAGCTGTAGGATAATGCATAGAATGTTGGACTTTGAGGCTTAAAAGCCTACTTTCAAATTCTGCCAGTCCATTCAAGCCTGGGCAAGTTGTTTAACCTCTCTCAGGCGATTCTCTAAAGACAATAAATCATTGATAGTTCAGAAGTTCTCATACAAACAAAATCAAGATCCTTGATGTATTAATTTATGCATTTATATAGGTGAGACTCCTCAATCCTCCTCATTTTGTAAAGGAGGAAAATGATGCCTAGAAACTTTCCTGAGTTTAATCAGGTTGTGAGTTTTGGTAACTAAGCAGTTTGGGTAGTTGATTACAATTCTTTACTTCATATTTCCCAGAGGTTCTTCCTTTCATTGTTGGAAGGAATAAAGAGCTAGAGGTATTTCTAGAAGCAGCCTTCAGTTTATATGACATTGTTACCAATAGAAAAGCATATGTCTGATGCTTTCTTAGTTATAGAGAGGCATAGAATCTAGACCTTTGAAGTGACCTTGGATATCATCAGGTTCAACTTCCAGTCAAAAGGAATTTACTGTCTCCCAAAGCATATCATTCACTTTTGGGACAATGTTAATTGTTGAAAAGTTCTTCCTTAAATTTAAATGTTTATCGGGGCAGCTAGGTGGCACAGTGGATAGAGCACTGGCCCTGGAGTCAGGAGTACCTGAGTTCAAATCCGGCCTCAGACACTTGACACTTACTAGCTGTGTGACCCTGGGCAAGTCACTTAACCCCAATTGCCTCACTAAAAAAAAGGTTTTATGTATATATAACATTAAACATATTTTTGCATTAGTCATGTTATAAGAGAAGAATCAGAGCAAAAAGAAAAAAAACCTCAAAAAAGAAAAACAACAGCATCAAAAAAAAAAAAAGAAATAGTATGGTTCAATCAGCATCCATATTCCACAGTTCTTTTTTTTCTGGATTTGGATAGCCTTTTACATCATGAGTCCTTTGGAACTTTCTTGTACTGTTGTATTGGTGAGAAGAATCTAGTCTATCACAGTTGATCAACACATAATGTTTATGAGACTGTGTACAATGTCTTATGGTTCTGCTCATCTCACTCATCATCAGTTCATGCAAGTCCTTCCAGGTTTCTCTGAACTCCTCCTGCTCATCATTTCTTACAGCACAATAGAATTCCATTATATTCATATACCACGACTTGTTCAGCCATTCCCCAATTGATGGGCAGCCCCTCAATTTCCAATTCTTTGCCACCACAAAAAGAGCAGTTAAAAATATTTTTGTACATGTGGGTCTTTTTTCCCTTTGACCTCCCTCTTTTATAACTGAGGAAACTGAAACTTGAAATGAATTGACTAAGGTCATGAAGATGGTAAGTATCAAATACTTCTGGGGTTATATCACAGAACCATTGAGGTTAAGATTTGGATAAGACCTCAGAGATTATCTAGTCTGACCCATGCCTCAATAAGAATTTTCCCTACCGTGTTCTGGACAGGTGGTTATATGGGCTCCTTTTGAAGACTTCAAGAAAGGGGGACTTCGTGACCTCACAAGGCAGCCAATTTCATTTTTGGACAGCTCTAAAATGAATTGTTATAATTTTTTTCTTCCACTGGGACAATGCACTTCTAAAATTCAAACCACACCTAATTCTTTTTCCATATGAGAGCCCTTCAAAACCTACCCCCCCCCTTTTTTTTTGCAGGGCAATGAGGATTAAAGTGACTTGCCCAGGGTCACACAATTAGTAAGTGTCACATGTCTGAGGCTGGATTTGAACTTAGATCCTCCTGAATCCAGGGCTGGTGCCTTATTCACTGTGCCACCTAGCTGCCCCTACCTAATTCCCTTTTACCTTTCCAGTTTTCTTACACTTTACTCTCTTCCACATACTCTTTGACCTCATGGCACTGGTCTCCTGGCTGTTTCATTAACTAGACATCCCATCTCTGAGCTCTGGGCATTTTCTCTGGCTGTCCTCCATTCCTGGAACTCAGTCGCTCCTCAACTTTGCTTTTGTATTTCCTGACTTCCTTTAAATCCCAACTAAAATCCTGACTTTAAAAATTTTTTTATATAATAAAAATATTTTATTATTTTCCAGTTACATGTAAAGATCGTTTTCAACATTTGTTTTCATAAGATTTTTAGTTCCACATTTTTCTTTCTCCCTCTCTTCCCTTTGCTTTTCCCAAGACAGAAAGCAATCTCATATAGGTTATATATGTACAATCACATTAAACATATTTCTGCTTTAGTCATGTTGTGAAAGAAGAATCAGAACACAAGGGAAACCTCAAAAAAAGAAAACAAAACAACCAAAAAGTAGAAACAGTATGGTTCAATCTGCATTCAGAATCCACAGTTCTTTTTTCTGGATGTGGAGAACATTTTCCATCATGAGTTCTTTGGAATTGTCTTGGATCATTGCACTGCTGAGAAGAACTAAGTAAGTCTATCACTGTCGATCATCACACAATGTTGCTGTTACTGTATATAATGTTCTGGTTATGCTCACTTCACTCAACATCAGTCCAATAAAGTCTTTCCAGGTTTTTCTGAAATCTGTATGCTCATTTCTTACAGCACAATAGTATTACATTACAATCATATGCCACAACTTGTTTCAGCCATTGCCCAATTAATGGGTATCCCCTCAATTTCTAATTCTTTGCCACCACAAAGAGAGCTTCTATAAATATCTTTGTATGTGTTGGTCCTTTTCTCTTTCCTATGATCTCTTTGGGATACAGACCTAGTAGTGGTATTACTGGGTCAAAGGGTATGCACAGTCCCATAGTCCTTTGGGTATAGTTCCAAATTGTTCTCCAGAATGGTTGGATCAGATCACAACTCCACAAACAATGCACTATTGTTCCAATTTTCCTACATCTTCTCCAACACTTATTATTTTACTTTGTCATATTAACCAATCTGATAGGTGTGAGGTGGTATCTGAGAGTTGTTTTAATTTTCATTTCTCTAATCTATAGTGATTTAGAGCATTTTTTCATATGGAAATAGATAACTTTGATTTCTTCATCTGAAAACTGCCTGTTCACATCCTTTGACCGTTTCTCAATTGGGGAAAGAATTGCATTTTTGCAAATTTGATTTAGTTGCCTATATATTTTAGAAATGAGGCCTTTATCAGAAACACTTACTGTAAAAATTGTTTCCCAGCTTTCTGCTTCCCTTCTAATTTTGGCTGCATTGCTTCTGTTTGTAAAAAACCTTTTAAATTTAATGTAATAAAAATCATCCATTATGCATTTCATAAAATTCTCTATCTCTTGTTTGGTCATAAATTGCTCTCCTCTTTAGGGGTAAACTATTCCTTCCTCTCCTAATTTACCTATGGTATCACACTTTATGTCTAAATCATGTACCCATTTTGGACTTATTTTAGTATACTGTGTAAGATGTTGGTCTATGCTTAGTTTCTGCCATACTATCTTCCAGTTTTCCCAGCAGTTTTTGTCAAATACTGAGTTCCTATCCTAGAAGCTGGAGTCTTTGGGTTTATCAAACAGTAGATTACTATAGTCATTTTACTACTGTGTCTCCTGTGCCTAACCTATTCCATTGATCCACCACTCTATTTCTTAGCCAGTACCAAATAGTTTTGATGACTGCCACTTTGTAGTTAAAATCCTGCCTTCTAAAGGAAAA
This sequence comes from Dromiciops gliroides, assembly GCF_019393635.1. Classification (NCBI taxonomy): domain Eukaryota; kingdom Metazoa; phylum Chordata; class Mammalia; order Microbiotheria; family Microbiotheriidae; genus Dromiciops; species Dromiciops gliroides. The sequence continues at coordinate 419,283,842 of NC_057864.1, forward strand.
CCTTCTTAATTCTAGTTATTATCCTTGGTTAATTATCTCCCATCTATCTTGTATGTAGCTTGCTTTGTTTATATTTGTTTGCATGTTGTCTTAGATTATAAGTTCCTTGAGGGTAGGGACCAATTTTTTTGCCTATTTTTGTATCTTCAGTATTTTGTACAGTACCTGCCATATAGTAGGTGATTAATAAAGGTTGATTGATTAATTGAAATTTTTGAAGATCGTTATAATCTTCCCTAAATATTTTTCTTTAGATATTGGGTAGTTTTCCCTCTTTTTTCTTTAACACCATTGGAAAACTATGATAATAATAAGGTAATTAATGGTAGTAATCATTTATTTGTACTTTGGAGAACTCGAAACAGTTATTCCAAAAGTTCAGAGACAGAATGTGGCTTAGTAGAGGAGTATTGGACTTAAAGTCAGGAAGACCTGTTTTCAAATCCTGGGAAAAGATTGTGTTGGAGAAGCAGAAGGAGTTATACCAAAGGATGATAAAAATTGACTTAAAAGAATTTATGAGGAAAATTCGGAAGTTTTGGAATTGATAAGAAGTCTGGAGCTTCAATTGGAGAGGGGGAGATTTTGAAGGATTTGAGAAGATGAAAGGGGGGAACCTGAGCCAAAAGGGAAGAATGAATCAAGGTGAAGGAGAATTTCAGGTAAAGGAGGAGAAGAGAGAGGGATTTCAAGAGGGGAAGAAGATGAAGAGGAAGGAGAGGAGGAAGTGTAGAAGGAGAAGTATTTTTGGAGAAGTAATTGGCAAAACAAGGCAAGATGAGTTGGTGAGACAAGGTAAAAGGTTAGTGAGAGAACTGAAAAAAAGAAGTTGGGTGCTGACCAAGGTGCTGGTGGTAAGGTAGAAGGGAGAGTGACAACTCCAGAACTAAAGACCTCCGCAAGGAGTTTGCCACAACAATCTGCCAGGGAAGCTGTTACAAAGAAAAATCAGGACTGAGAATCTTGTTTCCAGTAAATATAGAAAGCAGTGCCATGACCTATGTATGGTATTAATGTTTCTGCCATGGTTAAGTGACTATTACCCGAGCTCAAAGTACAGACTGTTCTCCCTCCTAAAAGAGAAGGCAAAGTAATTCAGTGAATGCACCCTCAGTCTCCAGGTAATCATGGAGAAATAAGGGTTTTTAAACATGGAAGATAGGCTTCAATGTGAAAACAAGGGAAAAAATGGATTTGAAGAAATAGGAGGAAATCCTGACCTTTGTCAGGTGGTCGGAAATGTCATGCAGAGGAAAAGGGGGAAAAGAGAACTGCTTAAAAGAGCTAAGAAATAGCTATAAAGGTCTTCCAGAGGAGGAAGGTCCTGTGCACCATGAAGATGAAACAGCTGTTCTCTCACCAAGGGGAGGTGTTATGGATCCACAGGTGCTGTAAGTTGAGATATTATTGGTAAGAGTCAGAAAAAGAAGAACAGTAGGGATTGCTGATTTGCTTCTGAAAGGTTACTGAACCACCAATTTGTCAACAGGAGCCATGAGTAGAGAGATCTGCCCTAATGCTAGGACTTTTCAAGTGGGATAACTACTACCTACTTCTGGTGATTCACATAAGTATGGAAGCTATGAAACAATGCTAAAGATTATGAAGTCTTAAACTAGAAAGGGGTTACATTAGGTACACAGTTGGTACTTTCACTAATTTTGCCCCTCAAAAAGAATGTCAAGACATACAGGTAGATTTACACAGTGAACGGCTACATAAAATGATGGAGCTTGAAATTGAGATGTGCATTTCTAGACAATAACTTAAATAGGATTGACAGGCTTCAGGCCTAGGATGAAGGGCATCTAACTAGGACTGATAAGAAATTATTTGCTTGAAGTCTTGCCAGTGTAATCAAGAGGGTTTTAAACCAAAAAGCAGGGTAAGGGAGAGAAAATTGTTTATGTCTATCCACCAACAGAGATACCACAGCAGATACCTAAAATCAGAGAAAAGAAGAAAAATTGACACCAATCTGACTATATAGATATCACAGAAACTTTGGCGGGGAGTGAAGCCTATGACTAAAATTAATCTCTGGATGGGCCTATTTTACTCAAAAGAAGGCACTGAATAAATAAAAGTGGAAGGGAAATAGCATTGCATATTTAGAATATATGTTCATGTGAGGAAATTCAAGTCCTAGAAGAGGAAAACAGAGTAGATAGCTTTTGGGGGAAGTTAAATGGAGATTGAAACAGAAGCCATATTGTCATAAGGGTAAACTATATTAATCAAAGAACATGCATTTTTTAAGTGTATACTATGTGCCAGATACTGGGCTAGGCACTTGAGATATTAAAGAGTGAAATAATCTTTACTCATAAAGATCTTACATTCTGTGGCATGATACAAGTGCATATATAGATACATAAAATATACATATAAAATGATGAAATACAAATAGATACAAGTAGTTAATAAGCAGGAAGAGGAAGAGGAGGGAGAGTATATTAGTAATTAGTAGAATCAGGAAAGGCTTCACGTGGTGGTTCTTTAGCTGAGTTGTAAAGAAGGGAGACATTTTATGAAATAAAGGGAAGGAAGAGCATCTTCCAGATATGTGGGATGGCCAGTGAAAAGGCATGAAGATGGGAGATGGAACTTTAGGGCCAGAAAGTGACCTGTTTGGCCAGAACAGGGAATAACATATAATGGCACTGGAGACATTGGTCATAAAAGGCTTCAAAAGATAAACAGAGGAATTTATCTTATCCCAGAGACAGTAGATAAGTCCCACCATAGTCTGACCTGCTCAGATCACTTCCCAGAGTATTATGAGCAGTTCTTGACATTGCATTTAAGGAAGGACATTGATAAGCTAGGAAAGTGTGCAAAGGAGGACAACCTGGGGTTGGTGAAGAGCCTTGAGTTCACACCATGTAAGATTGAAGTCGAAGAAAATGAGTTATGTGTTTAGCCTCACAAAGAGAAGATATAGTGGAAACATAACTATCCTCAACTATCTGGATAGGCTTTCGAAGAATATTCTGGCATTGCTTGTACTTACAGGTAAGAACGAAGAATTGGGGGCAGCTAGGTGGCGCAGTGGATAGAGCACCGGCCCTGGAGTCAGGAGTACCTGAGTTCAAATCCGGCCTCAGACACTTAACGCTTACTAGCTGTGTGACCCTGGGCAAGTCACTTAACCCCAATTGCCTCACTAAAAAAAAAAAAAAAAAAAAAAAAAAGAACGAAACATTGGATGAAAGTTGTAGATGCACATTTTAGCTTGACATTCTAAAAACTTACTATCCATGAGAGCTATCTGAAAGTGGAGTGTACTACTTAGGATGCCTTCTTTCTAGAAGCCATAAAACAAACATTTTATAACCACCTGTCAGCCATATTGTAGAGGGAATCATTTTTCAGGTTTGGATTGAACTAGATAGCCTCTGAGGTCCTGTTCAACTCAGATGTCTGCTATACTGACTTATATAGTCTGGCTAAAAGATAGAGCTCCTCAAGCAAAATTGGCAGAGGGTCTCACACAATCAGTTGCTCACTGTCTCTAGAAACATCCTCCCCATCCTCCTTAAGAGGCTTGCTCTTTTTCATGGAATCCTCAGGCCCTTGGATAGCTACCCTTTAGCTATAGATGATATGCAATGTGAATGAACTGTTTGTGTTCCAATTGGCATTAAAGCTGTGAAATTGATGCCATGTGGCTGATGGGGTTCTGTTGCAATATAGAAAGGGTCTGCCCTCTGGCAGCCAGGTGGGTTTGATGATTCACTTCCCACATGGAGTTTTTCCCTTTTGTGTCATAGATGAGAGACTTTTGGCAAGTCTTTTGCCTCTTCTTCAGGTGTGGTTGCTGAGTGTTCCAGATTAAAGGAATAAGGATACAGATACAGTTCTTTGCTACATTTGACTCTGAAAATTGTAGTCTCTTTTTTATCCCAAAGTATTCACTAAGCAACTTTGCATACATTATACTTGTTTGCAGGCATTGGTCTGGATGACTTTTAGGCTCTCGTCCAATTCTAAGTTTTATAATTCTGGTTATGGCTCTAAGAATGTCTTCATCTTAGGATCCTGGGAGAAACCTTGAATTCAGGCTGGAACACAGAATAATGAAATAATCCCTGCCCTGGGAATGTATGGGGTAGGGTTCTCTTTATTTCTATGGGCCCCAGTTTCTTTATCTGTAAAAAATAACCATAAAGTAGTTACATACAAGGCAGTTTGGGAGGTAAGGTACTAGGAGTGGTGGAATATAGGGAGGCTTTGTGTAGAACATCCTGCTTCTTGATCTATGACTTACAGGAAGAAAAGGATTCTTTGAGTTAGGCAAGATGACAGTCAGTATAAAGGTTCAGAGATGGACATGTGAGAAATAGTGAGATGGCCAATTTAGCTAGGCTGTAGAGTGAGGAGAGGAGAACAACATATAATGAGACTGGAAGATGGGTTGGCGAAAGTTTTGAAGGGCTTTAAAGGCTGAAGGAGTTTAAATTTGATCCTAGAGGCAATAAGGAGTCACTAGAATTTACTGAGTGGCAGCTAGGTGGCACAGAGGATAGAGAACTGGACCTGAAGTCAAAAAGACTCATCTTCCTGAGTTCAAATCTGGCCTCAGACACTTACTGGCTGTGCCACCCTGAGAAAGTCACTTAACCCTGTTTACCTCAGTTTCTTCATCTGTAAAATGAGCTGGAGGGGGAAATGATAAAACATTCTAGTATCAATGCCAAGAAAATCAGTGGAAAAACATGGAGGGAGGTAGACTCAGTGTCATAGTCAGGGAACAGCAGGAAGGCAGGTTCAGCTAGTTCATAGAGTATATGGAGAGGAGTAAAGAATAAGATTGCTGGAATGGTAGGAAGGAGCCAGGTTGCAGAAGGTTTTAAAAGCCAAATAGAAGATTTCATATTTGAACCTGAAGGTAATAGGGATGGACTGGAGATTATTGAATAAGGGGTGTGTGTGTGTGTGTGTGTGTGTGTGTGTGTGTGTGTGTGTGTGTGTGTGTGTGTTCAGACCAGTACTTTAGGAAGATCGCTTTAATAATTGATTGGGGGATGGATTAGAGTAGGGAAAGACTTGAGGCAGGGAGACTAACCCAGCAGGCTATTGCAGTAGTCCAGGCATGAGATGATGGGTGGGGGCCTTCACCAGGTCGACATTTCTGTAAGTAGAGAGAATGGGGCATAGGAGAGATTTTGTGATAACATATTGGATATGTGAGTGAGTAGGAGTGAGGAGTTGAGGATGACAGCTAAATTGTTAGCCTGGGTTACTGGGAAGATGGTAGTGTTTTTCACAGTAATGGGGAATTTGGGAGGAGAGGGTTTGGGGGCGGGGAAAGATGATGTATTCCATTTTGAACATGTTGAGTTTGAGATGTCTATAGGCATCCTATTTGAGATGCCTAATAAGTAAGCAATTGGTAATGTGAAACTGGAACTCAGGAGAAAGGTTAGGACTGGATAAATAGATCTGAGAATCATCTGAATAGAGATGATAATTGAACATGTGGGAATTGATGAGATCGCCAAATCAGATAATATAGAAAGAGAAGAGTAAGACATGGTTAGTGGGTGTGACCTGAATGAGGATCCAGAAAAAAGAGATTGAAAGGAACCATTAGACAGGTAGGAGTACCAAGAGAATGAGGGCATGAAAACCTAGAGAGAAGAGAGTATCCTGGAGAAGGAGGTGACCTATAGTGTCAGAGGCTATAGACAGGTCAGGCAGGATAAGGCTGGAGAGAAGGTCATTGGATTTGGCAATTAAGAGGTCATTAGTGACTTTGGGGATCACAATTTCAGTTGAATGATGATGTCATAAACCAGATTATAGTGGTTTAGAAGAGAGGAGACAAAGTCAAAATACTGGTTTAAGTTAGTAAAGTGCTCTATGTCAGAGCTTCTTAAACTGTGGGCCACGGTTCCATATAATGTCACATAACTGAATGTGGGGGTTGTGAAAAATTTGGCAATGGTAAAAGCTTATGTTTACCTATTTGATATATCTATATACCCAGGGTCACATAAAAATTTCTCAGGCAAAAAGGGGTCTCAAGTGGAAAAAAGTTTAAGGACCCCTGCTCTATGTGAGTGATCTGCTCTGAACCTCACAAAAACCTTGCTTTATACAATGTAGGTGTTTAATGACAATTCTTTTGAATGGAAAGCCTTTATTTGCCTTCACTTTCATTTTTCAAAAGTGATATTTCTTGGGGCTGCTAAGTGGTGCAGTGGATAGAGCACCAGCCATGGATTCATGGAGGACCTGAGTTCAAATTCCACCTCATACACTTGACACTTGCTAGCTGTGTGACCCTGGGCAAGTCACTTAACCCCAATTGCCCCGCAAAAAAATGATATTTCTTAGATAGAAAACTAGGACCAATAAGAGGTAGTTACAGGGTATGGGGCGGGGGGGGGGATCACAAAGGGACACCCAGTTCAGTAAATACAAGGAAGAATTTTCTAACAGAACAATAAAAATATATTAGGATGCTTTATGTAGATAGTTGGTTCCTGTCACTGGAGAAATAAATTCTAGATGACCATTTTTTGGGGGGATATTGTATATGGGATTCAGGAACTGGGTAGAGGTTTGGAATGGATATTCTCTAAGGTTCCAACTCTTGGAGTCAATGAATCAAAAAAAAACAAAGGATAATTTTTTCCCTAAACTTCTCTATTCTATTTCATACATATAGTATCTAGAGGGATGCTTATTAAATCTTCTAAAATAGAGTATGGTTGCTGATCAGGGTATACAGTATTCTGGACCTATCTGGGAGGTACAAAAGAAATGTAAGATGTTTTCTCTACTTACAAGAAGGTGGTATTCTATTTGGAAAGATAAAACATGTTTATGCAAAATAATGAGGAAAATGGCACAATAGAGGGCGAAGTGTTGTGGGGAAATGGTACCCAGGAGACAATGTCTTATAGTAAGAAAATTACAGGCAGCTAGGTGGTGCAGAGGTTGGAGGGGCCCAGAGTCAGGAAGACTCATCTTCCTGAATTCAAATCTGGCCTCAGACACTTACTAGTTGCGTGACCCTAGGCAAGTCACTTAACCCTATTTTCTTCAGTTTCCTCATCTGTAAAATAAGTTGGAGAAGGAAACAGTAAACAACTTTACTATCTTTTCCAAGAAAACTCCAAATGGGGTTATGAAGAGTTGGTCAAGATGAACAACAACAATGACTACAGTTTCAAAGGATCTAGGTTCAAACCCTGCCTCTGATGCTTAATACCTGTATAATCTTGAGCAAATCACTCGATCTCCTTGCTCCTCCTTTCTGCCATCTCTCAGATGAGAGGTTTGGACTGGATGCCTTCTAACATTGATGTGCTAGAAAATGTTTAACAAACAACTTTCTGGGGGAAACATAGGCACACCACTCTTTAGAGTTAAATCATCATTATTAAAATTTTTTCCACCATTTTAATTAAAAAATTTTTTTCTCCATCATTTTAAAAGTCAATCAACCAAACAATAAGCCAAGCTCTGATTTTCAGCATTTACTAATTTTTTAATGGTAAGAATGCCTCATTTATTTATGATAGATAGAATTTATCTAACACTTTAAGATTTACAAAATACTGTACGTATATTATCTCATTTGATCTTTACAACCACCATGGGAAACTGAGAATGAGAATGGTAAATTGGCTTGCTCAGACTCTCAAAGCTAGTAAATTTCTGAGGTGGGATTTTAGCTCAGGTCTTTTTTCCCCTTCTGTTTAGAATTTTATTTTCCAAATTACATGTGAAAACAAATTTTGACACCAATTTTTAAAAACTTAGTTTTCCAACTTCTATTCCTCCCTCCATTCCCACCCCCACCCCCAAGAACTCAAGCAATTTAATCTAAGTTATACACGAGCCATCTTGAGCATTTGCTAATTTTTGAGGTGTAAATACCCATACTGGAAATTTACCAATCTGCTTTCTTGAGTCAGTTTGAACTGGCTCCAGCCTATTCTTGGCTCTGAAGTCTTTTCTGGATTTAGATCTATGAGAATACATTGTTGAGTGTTTGTGTCTAACAATAAAGGCAAAAGGAACTAATTAGGTAAGAGAGAGATTTTGATGGGCTAGAATAGTCAGAGAAGGCTTCAAAGAGGAGCTGGACCTCAGAAACAATGGTTAGGACAAAACTGGAGGAAGATATTTTTGATTGGAAGCCAAGGCACAGGGAAAAAAATGGCTGGATGTAGCTTGCATGAAGCCACTGAAACCAGATGACAAGAGTACAAGGTATTTAATGGGGAAAAGCTGACATCAAGATGATACTCATTTCTGTGAGCATTTTTAAATAGTAGCAAAGTCAAGACTGAAGTGCCATATGCTTACTTAGCAGATGAAGAGCTCTGAACTTACAAAGAGGGCATACCATATTTATCCCACTCTATGAAAAAGTCATGGCCATAGCTGCTCTTAGAAACCAACGAGTTCTTCCTTCACCAAGGCAAGATAAAGGAAGGAAGAACAGCTAGAAGCACCCAAAATGTTCCTGCTGGAACTCAGATAAATCCCATGTGAAGTCATTGAACTCTTTCTTATCTGGATGAGAAGAGTATGTGCAAAATAGTGTAACTTCTAACTGGGTGGGAGGAACAGCCATTGCAGCATTGAGCACAGTCCTAATGAAGAGTGTCTTCCTGCTGAGCAGTGAATAGAATGTGTTTATTGATTGAAGGTGAAGGTAGTGAATTTGAAGCTAGTGACTTTTGCAGCATAACCTGACATCTGTCAATCCTGGAAGGAGGAGCAGTTCAAAGCATCAACTTATTCATACAGATGTGGTGAGGAAAAGCTCTATGTTAGTGAAAATTCAATCCAAGGGGGTGGAATTAATACCAAATCACCAAATTCAATTTGGTACCAAACTAAGGCTGGTACCAAAACCTTCCTACCAGTTGCCTCTAAAGCAAGGTGGGAATGCAGGGGAGAGCATAGATTCACCAGCTATTTTATCTAGAAAGAACCTTAGAGACCATATGCTCAGAGACGTTAACTTGGAGTCAAAGAGACCATAAATTCAAGTCATCCCTCTGACACCAGCAGTGTGACCCTGGGCAAGTCATTCATCTTTTATGAACCTCAGTTTTCCATTGCTAGATGATGAAGAGTTTGGATTAGATGTCCTATAATGTGCCTTCCAAGTGTCATTTTGTTATTTGCTCAGGGTCACAAAACTAGGAGATATTGGAGGTAGAATTCAAATCTTGATCTTTTGACTCCAAGTACAGTATTCTAACCATACTTACAACCCAAGGAACAGGAGATGAAAGTTTTGAAGTCATACAAAAAGGCAAAAGGGGAAAAGATGTTTTGAACAAGGATGAGACATGGTCTATTTGTAGAGGGGGCTGACTGAATTGCTCTGGGTGATCTTTCAAAGTTTATGGAGAATGGGAGAGATGCCCAGGGATAGAGAAGGATGAATATTATACTTGTTTTCAAAAGAGGCGAAAGAACTGAGTCTTCAAATAGTGGATGAGTGTACTTGACTTTATTGCTGACAAAATTCTCTCTCAGCTGGTGGCACATTGGATAGAGAGGAGGACTTTGAGTCAGGAAGACCTGAGTTCACTTCCTGTCTCAGATACATCCTGGTTCTGTAACTGACCTTAAGTCACTTAATCTCTCTATGCCTCAGTTTATTCATCTGTAATATGGGGATAATATCTACCTCACAGCATTGTTGGAAGGGTCAAATGAGAAGAGACTTAAGAAATGTTCTGGCCCAGCTACCATTTACTTGACATAAGGAGATTGTGGCTCAGAAACCAGGATTCTAAGGGCCCTTGAAATAATACTATGTGAGGATTGGTTGAAGAAAATGGGAATATTTAGTCCTAGAGAAGAGAAGACTAGGTTGGGGGAAGGGAATGTATGACAGCTTTCTTGAATTATCTGAAGGGCTGTCATGTAAAAGATATATCAGACTAGTTCTGCTCAATGCTAGAGAGGTAGATTTAAGGTTCATGTAGGGGAAAACTTCTGAAAAATTAGAGCTATCAAAAATGGAATGGCTTTCCATTCCAGGAGATAGTGGGTTAACACTCAGTGGAGGTTTGGATGAGTATATTGTAGGGGATGTTCTTACTTATGAACAGATCAGACTAGAGGGTCAGTTTTCTAACTCTGAGATTCTGTGATATGTGAATTCACAGTTATGTTCACAAACTTTTGACTTTCTGGACTTGCCTACTATTTTTGTTCAGTTATTTTTAATCCTGTACAACTCTTTGTGACCCTATCTGGGGTTTTCTTGGCAAAGACACTGGAGTGGGTTGCCATTTCCATTTCCAGATCATTGAGAAAAATAGGGTTAAGTGTCTTGTCCAGGGTCACGCAGCTAGTAAGTATTTGAGGCCAGATTTGAAGTCAGGAAGATGAGTCTTCCTGACTCCAAACCCAGTACTCTATCCACTGGGACATCTAGCTGCCCTAGGCTACCATACTCGCTTGAATTTTTTTCACCCTAGAAGCTTGGGGCCTCCACCTTGGAGTATCCATCTTTCCCTGTGGCCATTTTTTTTGTTTTTAGTGAGGCAATTGGGGTTAAGTGACTTGCCCAGGGTCACACAGCCAATAAGTGTTAAGTGTCTGAGGCTGGATTTGAACCCAGGTACTCCTGACTCCAGGGCCAGTGCTCTATCCACTGTGCCACCTAGCTGCCCCTCCTGTGGCCTTCTTATTTTGAAATATCTCTTGTTGAGTTCTTCTCTGGGCCCCCATTTTGGGCACGGGCCTAGGCAAGTCAACCTTCATTCCCGTCCTGGCTATGCTTCTGAAATTTTTTAACACGATGCTCTCACTACACCCAGATTTTCAGCTCCCTTTGAGGTGTTGTCTTCCCAGTGCACAGACTGTCTTTCCACTTGTACTTGTCTCCCCAGTACTTAGTAAAATCATTGGTACTTGGCACATAGTAAACACTTAAGTATTTGTTGTCTCTTCTTAGTAGAAAGATAGGGACACTATAGTGGCTCCTTGAAGGTAGTAATGTTTTTCTTTTCTTTTTTGGGGGGGGGCATATCCAGGTCTTAACATGGTGCTAGGATGTGCAGCTTAAGTGCCTGTTGGATTGAAATGGATTGAATTGGTAGGGAAGAGCTATAGTAAAGAAGATCCAGCAGGAGACAAAGGGAGATAAGGTGGGAAGAAAGTTCTGTGGGCATCAGAGGGGTTTTTTCAATCCTGGGCTCTGCCTTGTCCCATAACATTATCATGGATCTCAAGGCATCCAGCCTGACATCCTTTTAGGCATTGTGAAATCCAGTTTAACTTGCTCTGTCTGAAGTAAGTAATGGGCACTTTGTGCTTCAATTTCTATTTCTGAACGAGGCATCTATCTTGGAGTAATGAATGCATCCACAAACACTCAATTAAAAGAAAGGTTGGGGGGGGCGGGAGGGAAAGGTGAACACTTACAGGGAAGCACAGGATGTTCACTAAAAGAAATGTCTCCCCAACTGTAGCCAGCTGAAGATTTATTACCCAGTTTGTCCAACGGTGCTCCAGCCTGAAGTCTGAGCTTTAGACTTGCACATTTTGGCCAACTGTTCCAAACTTGATGAATGCAGTGTTGTGTCATTAAAAGAGTGATGAGTTCCTGAGTGATGAACTTGAACTCAGAGTTTCTGAATTTAAATCCTGACTGCCACTTACTATCTTGGACAGTCATTTAGTCTCTCTAGTGCCCTAGTTTTCTCTCTGTATATTGGAATGGCTTGAACTAAACTGGCCTCTATGGTCCTTTCAAGTTCTGTCTAATGATTTTAAGCCACTTAAGAGCAGAGGATTTTTTTCACTTTTTCTTCCTATTTCCCCAACTTAGCACAATGTCTGGAACATAAGTAAGTGCTTAATAAATGCTTAGCCATTGATGAATTGAAATATAAACTCCTGTACAAAAGAAGACACTCCCTCTGAGCAATTTCTAGCAGCACTAATTTTAGCCCTAGGTTCCTGCAGAGGGGGAGTGTGGAATATTTTTATTAAATGTTCACTCAGCTCATGAGTATGATCTAAAAACACATTTTCTTGTCTGAATGCCTAGGTAATCAGAATTCATTCAAGTGGGCTGCCTCAGAGAATGCTGACATCACAGGGCAATTTGCTGTGATTGATGCCACTCAAACAGCAATATTATTAGAAGAAATGTAGTCAAAAGGCAGGCAGTTTAAACGTCCTAAAAAGTTCTAAGAGAAGCGAATGCACCATTCCATTGCTCTCCAATACAGAAGACTGCATTGGAGAACAAGGGATTGCTTGTTAGCATCATTCCCAGACTTTGGATGACAGCAAGGGAAGTGAGGAAGCAGCATTTGGTTTTGGTGGGGTAGGGAAAAAACCCAAAACTTGATATTAAATTATTCTTTCATTTATTCCACATACTAAATAACAACTTCAAATTTTGGTAAAGATATGAATCCATGAACTTGTGATTTTAAAAATTGAACTTATGCTTTTTCAATTTTACATGGGCATTTTTTCCTTGACATATCACATCTTTTAAAAAATTGATTTGAGTAAACAAAGAAGAAATTTTCCTTTATTTTAGCTGAAGCAATATCTTAATGAAGGTGGAAATCTGAAGACCTAATCAATTAAACTTCTGTCAGTTATGCCAATAGTCAGAAGAAGGGTCCAAATTGATTAGGACTGAGCTCAGAGGCTAGTCCCCATTTATGATTTTTCTGATAAGTTCTGGATAGTAACTTGCCCAGGGTTACTGAGTTAGTGTGAGGATGTTACCCTTGCCTCTAATGGTCTCCTTCCTCTCTAGGAATCTCTAGCTTCTCCCCCCTACTTCAGTACTTGGTTCTCCCCATGAAATTACTTTGTATTTATTTTGTATTTTCTTCTGTGTATGTATGTCCTCTTCAACCTCCCCACCCATCATAAAATATAAGTTCTCTGAGGTCAGGGACTGTTTTCATTTTTTGGTTTTGTATCTCTAGTGTGGTGTCTTTCATTTGGTAGCCAAATGCTTGTGGAGTGATAGGAGTTAGTTGGGTGGGTATATTGGACTTTGAGTCAGAAAGACCTAAATTTGAATCCTGCCTCAGCTATGTACTAACTATGGGCTCTTGGGTCAGTCAACTAATATCTCTGAGCCTCGGTTTCCTCATCTGTAAAATGGGAATAATAACAGCTCCATCACAGGGTTGTTGTAAGTATCAAATGAATTAACACACATTAAGTGCTATATAAACATCAGCCATTGACACTCTGTCATAGGTTCATAGATTTAGAGCTAGAAAGGAATTTAGAGGCCATCTGGGGGGTTGGGTCATGAGCTTCTTGATGGAAGGTACACTGTTTTTGCCTTTCTTTTTATACCCAGAATTTAGCACAGTGCCTAGCACATAGTATGACCCTGGACAAGTCATTCAACCTCTTTTGGTCTCAGTTTACTCACCTGTAAAATGGGGATAATAATAACACCTACCTCCTAGGGTTGTTGTGAGAATCAAATGGGATATTTGTAAAACTCACTTAGCTCAATGCCTGCCACATAGCAGGTGCTGTATGAATGCTTATTCCTTTCCCTTCTCTCTCCTCCTTTCAGTTCTCTAGGCGCCTGCCTAAGGCTGTAAATTTCAGAGAAGGTTCTCTCTCTCTTGCATTGGTGGATAGACTTTCCTCACTTGGGAGTTCCCTGTGCTCAGACTAGCCCTTGTCTTGTATATTCTACTTTCTAACTGGAAAGAAGGCAACAGATCAAGTCACTTAACTTCATGGAAACTCAGTTTACTCATCTGTGAAAGGGGATAGAAAATAATACTTATACTACTCACCTATGAGATTCCTATGAGCAAAGGGCCTGTAAACTTTAAAGCTCTATGGAAATGTGTTATTGTCAATAACAAAGATGGCTGTTGACTTTAGAAATAAAAACATTCTCCCTCTCTTGTTTTGTAGAAGTGTCCTTTGGTGGTATATTTTTTTAAACCACTACTTCAAATTCATCCCTTTCCAGGGATCAAGTAACTTAGTAGAATGGCACTACTGACTACCATTCCCTACTATGTGTTGTTACTATAGCATCTACTATGTGTCAGAATCTCAGAATTGGGAGGTAACCTAGTCTAATATTTACCTGAACAAGAATCACTTCCACATGCCTGAAAATAAACCTTTCGACCTTTTCTCAAATGCCTTTAATGAAGAGGTATCTACTATCTCCCACATTAGCTGATCCCATTTTTGGTTAGCTCTACTTGTTAAGAAATCTTTACTTACATCTAGTTGAAATATGCCCTTCTGGAACATTCATTGATTTCTTTGGGGCAAAAAAAACAGCATTAATATTTTTCTTCTACATGACTGTCCTCTAGTCACTCTCTTTCCCAGGCTCCCCCTCCCCCAGCCCCATTCCTTCAATCGATCCTTTTATAATATGATTTTTATCATCTTAATCATCCTCCTCTGGAGTCTTTACAGTTTATCAATGTGTTTCTTAAAATGCACACTCAGAACTGAAAGGAATACTGTAAATGTGCTATGACCACAGCATAATATAACAGGATTATCACCTCTCTAGTCCTAGACACTTTACTTCACTTGATGCAAATTTTACTAGGTTTCTCTTGGATTCTATAGAGTGGTATTGACTTATATTAAACTTGTAGTCCACTAATTTTTTTCAGATGAACTTTTATCTAAGTATATTTTCCTCCTATTTTGTTCTCATGAAATTGATTTTTTGAACCCAACCAGAAGATTTTACATTGATCCTTACCAAATCTGGCCTAAATATAATCTATGGTATCTAATAATATATTGATCTGTGATAATCAATAAAATATGCATATTCTAGTAAATATGGCTATTTCTGTTAAAATAATATTAGCTTGGGGCAGCTAGATGGCGCAGTGGATAGAGCACTGGCTCTGGAGTCAGGAGTACCTGAGTTCAAATCTGACCTTAGACACATAACACTTACTAGCTGTGTGACCCTGGGCAAGTCACTTAACCCCAATTGCCTCACTAAAAAAAATATTAGCTTAGTAATGATAATTATTATACTGATAATGAGGAAAGTATTATATGTAAAGTCACACAGGGAGTAAGTGGTAGATAATGATAAAAGCTAGAGTGATGTTCTGCTGAATAGAACTTGGGATCTCTCCACTTAAGTCATTCAGTCAAATCAGTAAATATTTGGCTCCTGTTTTGTGCATGACACCAAATAAAGTGCTATGGCATTAACAAAGGAAGTAGGAGAAATGGTCTTTACTCTTGAGGAAAGTCATTCCAGTTAAAGACCAACAAGAGTAGGAGCTAAGATGGCAGGTAGGGAATAGAAGCACAGATCTCTCAAATTCTATACATTTTGGTGGAGGATATTCTTCTGTACAGGGAATTCATGAAAATGAATGAATGAATGAATGGAATGTTGGCTTTTTTTTGAGAGTACATACAGAATAGTGAACATAGCAATGCGTTAGAAGTCAGGATCCCTAGATTCTATTCTGAGATCCATTACTCCCTAGGAATTTGATGTTGTTAGCTAACTTCTGAATCTTAGTTTTCACACCTGTAGAATGGGGATGACAATACCTGTGTTGCTTATGTGAGATGATGTATGTCATAGTACTATGTAAATGTAATTATATTTATTTCTTTCTGCACATATTTTGTTCCTGATAGGAACCTACCTACTCACGTCACTGTCCTTAGAATAACAAGAATGAACTTTTTTATACTTCAGGAAGCTTTTAATAATTTGAACAATTTTGTTCCTAGTGCAGCAGCATAACTATTTATCTCTGACACTATTGTGCTTGTGTTAACATTGCCTTTGTAGTATAAAAATTAGACCTCTCCCAGAACTGGGTCTCTCTAAATCATCTGCCTTGAAAAATAATTACTTCCTCTTTTTTCAATTAAAAAAAACACTTTTTATTGAAAGTTTTGCTTTCCAAATTCTATCCCTCCCTCCTCTCTCCCCTCCCTGAGGCAGCAAGCAATCAGATACAGGTTATACTTGTGCAATTATGTAAAATATTCACATAGTAGTCATTTTGTACAAGAAGACTCGAATAAAAGAAAAAAAGAAAGAAAAAAGTGAAAAATAGCATTCTTCAGTCTGTAAAGAACAAACTTTTGTGAGCTGTTTTTTATCTAGTGATTTGCTTTCCTGATCCAAGGGGAAAATGCTTGCCCATTGCATTCCAGGTAAAGCTATAGGATCTAATGATTTGGATGAGAAGTTTCCTTTCTAGTCCAAAGCCCTCTTTTAGGAGATGAGGAAATGGAGTACTAGATAGATTAATGACTTACTCATTGCGACCGTGGTAGTAAGTGACAGAGCTAGGATTCAAACCTAGGTCCTTTGACTCAAAAACTAATGATCTTGGGGGGTGGACAGGTGGTGCAGTGGATAAAGCACTGGCCCTGGATTCAGGAGTACCTGAGTTCAAATCCAGCCTCAGACACTTGACACTTACTAGCTGTGTGACCCTGGGCAAGTCACTTAACCCTCATTCCAACAAAAACAAAAAAACAAACAAACAAACACAAAACAAAACAAAAAAACCCTAATGACATTCTCATGATACCAAACTTCCTTCTGAAAGATTTAGCCTAGTGTCCAGGACTTTCCATCCTACTCTTACCAACCTTTTTTAGTTAGACCTCCCTTTATCTCTTTATATAAACCTGTTGTACTATCTCAACTGTCCTATTTGAATCTTTTAAATGACCTTGGGCTTTTCTGCCCCTTTGCTTTTGCTTCTTCCAGTTCCTTTGCCTAAATTCCCTTCTTCCATCTCTGTCTGATGAAATCTTAGCCATTCTTCAATGTCCAGATTGAATTCTCTTTTAATTCTCAGCCTTCTCTGATCTTCCAGCCAGACCAAATCCCTCTCTTGGGATTTCTAGCCACTTATTAGTGGCATCACTCACTTGTTTGTATTGCTCTGTGTATTTGTGGTGTTGTGTCTACTCAACTGGATTATTTAGTTTTTTTAAGGGCAGAAAAGGACGGACTCTTAATCTTCTTTGCATGCTGCATCATGATACTTAATTAAATATGTTGAAGGATTGAGTTGTCTATGTTCAACATACTCATACTTCCCCTTTATCCTTTAAAGCTTAACTTACACTCTGCCTTATCCAAGAGGCTTCTTTTGAATCCCCGGAATCAAATGAAATCGTGTGTAACAACAACAAAATGGTGGTGATGGTGGTGATGATGATGGCGATGATGATGCTGACGCCCCTCTTCCCCTCAAGTCCAATCCATTTCTTATTCCCTGAGGAAAACGCCAAGTATAAAATTCAAGTCCAGCATCAGAAATCATTAGCTGTGTGACCCTGGGCAAGTCACTTAAGTTTGCCTCAGTTCCCTCATCTGTAAAATGGGGATAATAATAGTACCTACCTCACAAGGTTGCTGTGGGGGTCAAATGAAATAAGAGTTGTAAATAAATATATATGCATATACATATATGTAAATAAAGTTGTAATAGCACAATGCCTGTCACAAAGTAGGTGCTATATAAATGATAGCTATTAAAATAGGGGAATGTCAACCAGGTAGATTTTGAGTGTCCTGAGGCTGCTGTGAAAGCCTGCTAAGAACTCTGAGGCTATGGTGATTTAGATTCTGACTGTACAGGGTTCTAGGCTGGCCTTACATGGCACTGTTATGATAATCAGCTTGACACAGAAGATAGGGGAATGAGTGGCTTTCCATCCTAGATTGGTATCACAAAAAGGCAAGATACACTGGAACAAATCAGAAATCCAATGTCCCATCTGCTGGAGATGCTTCAGGTCAGATGGTGCTGAGTATTAAAGAGAGTCAACTATGAATGAACATGAAGTGAACTGAAGACATGAATATGTTCTTTATAATCTGGTACTAAGTCATAATAAAACTGGAACCAGAACTCAGCAATTATAGGCAAGAGAGTTTCAGACAGATTGTTTTCAACGATGCCCTCTGTTCTAGATCATCCAACAGCACATCGTCAAGCTTTGCAAGGCAACCATGAAAAAAGCTTCATCTCTAAGCCTAGGTTAAAATCTGAGTTCTTTGAAAGTTCGGCATGTTTCATTTCATGTATTTGTATACCTAGCACTGAGCCTGGCAGACCTGGAGTCAGTGAAAGTTTTCAATGAACCCTATATTCAGAAATTCTATTTAATAACAAAATGCATGATAAAAAAAGCACATAGATGGAAGAGCTTTCAAAATATCAAGACTTAGTAGAAGAGATCAAAGTCACATGGGGTCAGCATGAGGGGCATATTATCTTTGTCATCCTATCTGCTATTGCAGTTGCAGGGAAGGTGCTTTCAGAGAATCTACAGAGGATGAACTTATATCTGAATATTTTTATTCAGCTATAAAAATCAGTCATTTTGCCCATCTAGCCTATAGTACACGAAATATAACCAAATGCCAATCACAGGGCAGGCAAGCATAGATGAAGCAGCAAGTCAGCCTGAGGGAGAGACAGGAGGTAGTGTATGTCATTCAAGTCAAATTGCCATCACCTTGACCACCATATCCCTTGAGACCCTGATGGAGACAGCCCACCTTTGAACCCAACGGCTTTGGGAATAGCTGTGTCCCTCAAACCACCAGATCTGTTTCTAACCTCCAAGCCCATAACTGTTATTGAGAGGCTATCATTGTAGAGAGGGGGCCCACCTTTATCACCACCAGGAACAACTTCTGACCAAGTAATCTCAATAGGTTCTTGTTTGTCCTTTGTTTTTGAAAAGGACCAGTGACATTATGGGGTGATGTGCAGGAACTGGATTTAAGTGAGGCAGAGTTGCACAAAGCTGTCCCCTAACTCACCAATGGGTTTGAGGCCTGTTGGTTACCCTCAACCTGGTTCAGCCTGTGATGAAATAATGGGATTTAGCAGATACTCAAAGACCCACCTAGAGATTAATCTAGACTGATTGAATCAAGTGAGAGTGATTGACTGCTGATTAGCCTACTTCAAGTTAACTGAATTGTAATCACACCTGGCTATCCCTTAAGAAGGTATTGTTCTCAGGAGCTAGACTGTGAACTCAACTTGAGAATACCTTCAAAACCAATGGATTGGGATGATGCCAACCAATCAGCTTGAAGCAGTGTATAAGGACTGCCTCTGTTTGAGACCTATAAAAAGCTTCCACAATCAGCTTGCTAGAGAGTTCCTGATTAAAGCAGGCTCGTGGAGGAGGACTTGAGGAAGAACCCAACCAGGCTGGAACTCTAGGCTAGGTAGGACTTCTTTTCCTTAACTTTCTGAACTCCATGTGAATACCTGTATGCTTTTAATAAATGTTTAATGCCCAAAGACTGGTACTGAAGCTTTTTAATTTAAGGCGATCACACAATCTAGATTTTAAACATCACAAGCCCTTCTGTCAAGATGGTTTTTACTGGAGTATGTCTACTGCACATGCTACAACAGCTTCTTGGAACCACGGTAAGAGCTGAGTGCCAGGTGGACAGAAAAGGTGAATAAGTAGTTCTGAAAAGGGCTGGGCAAACCCTCCCACTGGAGGTGCTAGTCCTTCTTTGAACACCTGGTATACTCCTCTCAATAGATAGAAGGGCACAGGAGCCCTGGGGGGGGGGTGTCAGCACCTCACAGACCACCAGTTCCACTTTTAGCCCAGTCTTCAAAACCATCATCCAAGTAAGCAACTCCAAGGAAGAAGAGCCCACCTATCATCTACAACTATCAACAAACTGCCCCTCACAGGGCAGGCAAGCCAACCTAGTTGAAGCATCAAGGACCCCTGAGAGAGAGAGAGAGAGAAGGGAGGCAGCATGGGTCGGTCAAGTCAAACCACTACTACCTTGACTACTATCTCCCCTTGGACCCCAATGGAGGTGGTTCAAGACTGAACCAAAGAGCCTTAGGAATAATAGTGTTTTCAGTCCAATGCCCTAACCCATTATCTTGGGAAGCAATACTTATAGATACGCCACCTGACAACTGCTCCAGCGGTGCTATAAACACATTACTGAAGACCCCTAATGGAAGGATCTTGCCACTGAAGTCCTTGACACAGTCAAATAGTTCAACATCAGACATGGCTGTTTTTATCAGGGAAAATGACATAAAGGAGGAAGCATTACTATTTGCTTTGCCACTACCCTAAAGACCACGGGGATTTTTCAGTTGGCTTGTATCTGAAACCTTCCATAGGTGTTGTCTCCCTCATTGGGATGCAAGTTCCTCGAGAGCAGGGACTGTCTGACTTTTCTGTTTGTGTCCCCAGCATTTCAGCATGGTTCTCTGCACATAGTAAGGGCTTACTGAATGCTTTATTCTGTCAATAGCAGGATAGAGACTTGGGCCAGGAACGTTTCCATCTGAACCCCATTGAAAAAGATCATGTAGCACTTTTGCCTTGCCATTCTCTTATACTTTTAATGTAATATTTGTATCATAGATTTGTATGTTTGAGATTTTTATCTCCTTTTAGGTTCTAAGAGTACTGAGATTATATCTTATCTAAACAGGTACAGGTAGTCATGTAATAAATGCTTGCTGGATTGTATTGCATTACATTGGCAAGGATGAAAAGTTATACAAAAAACCTCCCAGGCTTATGATTCTAGGGTTACATCATGACACCCTGATGTAACCTGCCTGATGCCTAACCAGGCATGGCTGCATGACTCAGGGGACCTTGAATAGATTATAATTTTAAAAAAGCCACATAGGACACCTTCCTATTTCCTTTTAACTCTTGGATATGCTGCGTGTTCAGCTTTTCATATGCTACTCCTATACTCCTAACCCAGTTGCATTTTGTATCATTTTGCACTGAAGGTAACAAGGAGGAACTTTCTCAGGCCCAAAAGCCATCAAAGATGTCTCTTCTACATCATGCTTGCTTTTACTGGGCAATTCCTTCTGGTCTGGAGTATTCCCAACTCTCTGTACTAAAAAGGACAGAATAAAAATGGCAAAAATGGCATTGATACCCAAATAATTTTGGAGATAGTAAGATAACACTGAACTGTCCTTGATGGGTTCAAGTCAACAGGACCAAATGATTTACATACTTAGGTACTGAAAGACCTGTTAGATGTGATGGCTAGATTTTTTAATGGTGTTTGAAGGGTCATGGAAAATAGGAGAGCTGCTTCAGGATTGAAGAAGGGCAAATGTCTCAATTTTCCAAAAAGAGGAGGAGTCTAAATACTAAAAGTCAGTAAATTTAAATTTAAATTCCAAGCAAAATTTTAGAATGGAGAATTCAAGGACTGGTTGATGAACATCTTTTTCAAATTTTATTTTAAATTTTATTTCATTTTTTGTGGGGGCAATGAGGGTTAAGTGACTTGCCCAAGGTTACACAGCTAGTGTCAAGTGTCTGAGGTCAGATTTGAACTCAGGTCCTCCTGAATCCAGGGGCAGTGCTTTATCCACTGTGCCAGCTAGCTGCCCCCAGTGAACATCTAGAAAAAGAAAGTGATTACAAATAGTTAGCCTGGCTTCATTAAGAACAAGTCATTACATGGTAATATTATTTTCCTTTTGGACAGGATTACTTCATAAATATGACCTTAATTCAGAAAGGTCAAGGTCACCCACTGTATCTTGGGCTATTGCCAGTCAACTTGACCTTTGTATTGCCATTGGACTCCAATGACTCTGGAGAAGAGAGCAAGGCTGATGACTTTGTGTAGCTCTGCCTTACCTGAATCCAAGTCACTTGCAAATCAAGGCATCATGCTTATGATATCATTGGTACTCTTCAAGAATGAGGGATCAACAGCAACAACAACACAAATTTTAAAGGATAATAAAAATGGAAGTGCTTCTCCTTCTCCTTCTTCTACTCTTCCTCCTCTTTCTCCTCCTTTCTCCTATAGATGTAGCTTACCTGGACTTCATCAGAGCAGTTGACAAAGTTTCTTGTTAATCATATGGAAAAAAGAGTGATATGGAATGGACAATAGTTCAGTTTGGTGAATCTGCAATTGGTCAAATCAACTTCATAAATAAATATGGAGGACGTATGGGTAGACAGAACTTCATCTAAACTGTGTGTTTAAATTACTTGGGCAAGTAATTTAACTCTTCTGCGCATCAGTTTCATCATTTATAAAAGGGAGTGGTTAGATTAAATGGAATTTAAGGTAACTTTTAGCTCTAAACCAATTCTCCCAAAAACTTAAATCTTGGAGTTAGTTGACTTCCAGCCCAACACAAGTCAATAGTGAAATGACTGTCAAACCAACAAATGCAACCTTAGGCTGTATTAAGAGGACAGAGTATCCAGGGCCATAGAAGTCCTGTTTTGTCCTACCCTGGTCAGGTCACACCTAGGGTACTGTGTTCAGTTCTGTTGCTCATTTTAGAAAGAACATTGATAATATGGAGAGAGTTTAGAGGAATGCAACTGGGATTATGACTGGTCTCAACTTCCTACCATATAAAGACTGGTGGGAGGAACTAGGATTATTATCTTGGAGAAGGCTTAGGATAGAAATATGACAACTGGAAGAGGGATTAGATTCGTTCTGCTTGGCTCCAGAGGAAAGAACCAGGAGTGACATGTGGAAGTTTCAATGATGAAATTTAATGATAAATTTATTTTAATGATAATTTAATGATAATATTTACTTAATGATTAATATAATGAACATTTATACGGCACTTTAAGATTTGCAAACCATTTTATAGCAGTTGTCTCATTTCATTTGATTTTAATTTGATTCCCACAATAATTCAGTGATGCAGGTGCTATTATTATCCCCATTTTTATCAATGAAGGAACTGAGGCTGAGAGTTTATGACTTACCCAAAGTCACACAGCTCATAAATGTTTGAGGGAAGATTTGGAAGCAGATTTTCCTCACTACAAGTCCACCCTTCTATCCACTATGCCCCCTAACTTCCTCTAGATTTGACGGAAAACAACTCTCTAACAGAGTTATAAATAGAATTGGTTGACTTCAGAGGTACTGAATTATCTTTCATTCAACTAAAGGTTAGATGACCATTCATGCAGTTTTTGTAGAGAGGATTCTGATTCAGGTATGAACTAAATCCTCTGGTATTCCCACTCTGAGCTTCTGTGATTCATACTCCTTCTTCCTCTATCCTTCCCAGGTGACCAATCCCTAAAAATGTGCTAGCGAGTAGGAGGCCATCTTTAATTGGCAAATTCATGGTGGAAGTAATCACAGATGTAAAGGAGGCTTAAATAGCTGCTTGGCAAGACAATCAACACTCGTGTGTCTCAGAAGAGAAAAACACTGAGGGAACAGCTTTGAGTGAATGAAAGCTTGTGCAATTCATAATCCAATGAAAATGCTACAAGGCCTAGAGAATATTTTTGTATTGGTTGTTTTTAGCGACCTATATTTAACTTGCTATAATTACTCCTAAGTGCCATCCCACTGGCGCCTTTGAAATTAAGGATTTGTCTTTGAATGGGAAATCTGCATTTCATTGTAAAGAAAGAACACAATTTCCTGGGCTGAATTATTCTATAGCCACACAGGCTCCCTTTGGGAATGTATGTTTAGCACATAGTAAAGACAGAGTTTACAGGAACACATTTATTTCTGGCAAGAAAAGCTGAAGGCATGCATATGTATGGCTCATGGAGCATGAACAACATGTCTTCCACCGCTGATATTCCAAAACTCTTGAAAGTGACATTCATAACATCCCATTTCCAATCTAAAGTCCAGGAGGATGGAAGAAACATAAAAATAGAGGAGCTTCAGAGTGAACAATTGTTGTAATTTAACTGGAAGCTGTGAAATAGTACATCATGGGGGTTTTCTTGAATTTTCCTGCTTTCTTTGGGAAAATGGGAGTTTGTAAGAATGACCACCTTGGGTCAGACTAAATGTCTATCTAGTTCAGAATTTTTTTTTTCTGAAAGAAAAATGGAACCAAGAGATGTTTTGTAAGAGAGAGTAGTAATTATTCTCCATAAGATGTTAACCTCAAAAGATACCAGATGTGCCACAACTATCTCTACATTCCCTTTTAGTAGTCAATGAGTTATGAATATGTTTCACTGTTTGATTTTGTAATGACCAAATAAAAAAGTAATTAAGAAAGTAGCATTTGTATAATTTCTAAAACAGGGAATAGTTTCATTGGCAATCTCAGTAATGCAATAATTACAGTTTTTAATTTTTTAATTAACTGAAAAGATAATATTTGTAAACTGCTTAACACAGTGCCTAGCATATAGTAAATGCTTAATAAATGTTTCTTATCTCCCTCTCTTCCTCTCTCCTCTTCTACACCACTGGAGGAATAAAAAACAAATCATAGAACAGAACTCTTACAAAAATATTGATAGTCAAACAAAATGAAAATCCCTCCTTGGCTAGATAAAAATATATTTGTCATTCCGCACACAGAGTCCATTACCTCTTTGATAGGAGGTGGGTAGCATGCTTCATCATTGGTCCTCTGGCATCATGATTGGGCAAAGATGACAATTAAAGTGAAAATGTGTGGCTGCTCCATGAATTTTGTGGTTAATGGATTTATTTATTTATTTGTTTTGCTCATAAGATCATAGATTTAGAGTTGGAGGGGATGTAGAGTTCATCTAGTCCAACCCCACCTCCCCTTTTGAATATAGACTTGTGCTAGCTATGCCTACTATAAGTATTTTATCAGGCATCAGGTGTTGGAGACTGATGCCTTTGGGCATAAAGCCCCTGGCTTCCTTCTCCTCCCTGCCTGCCCCCCTCCCCAGGGAGATGGCTCTGACAGCATTAGTAGTGGGGCTAACTTTGACTCACATGTTCTCCCCTCCCATCTTTTGGATTTGTGGGAGGAGAAAAAGAAGCTGGAAAAATTTGAGAGGCAGAAACCTGGAGGAGTGCACAGAGGGCTTTTGCCCCTGAAAAAGCATCTCTCAAGTTTCTTGACTCAGTAGAGGATGTTCTTCCTGGCAGTTTCTGAAAATGATTACTTGGATTCAGAATCTACTTTCATCTGACAATACTTCGAAAGTGGTATAGAGGCAGCCAGGTGGTACAGTGGGTGGAGCACTAGTGTTGGAGTTAGGAAGATCTGAGTTCAAATCCCACTTCAGCCATTTGTAGGTGTAACTCTGGATAATTTATTTAACTTCTTTCATTCCAATTTTGTCATCTGTAAAATGAGGTGGTTAGACTTGATGCCCCCTCCAATGTCCTCTGCAACTCTCAATCTATTATGGCAAGATGATCCTAAGTATACCATCATTGTTTTGTTTCTTACACCAGAATCCAAATTCAATTCAATTAAAATATTTAAACGACATTCTATGTGGGGATATATTCAAGTCACTGTTCCTCTTAGCTGTTATGAATGATGACTTTTCTCAAAAATATTGTTTTTCCTAGTTCTTATGTTATAAGACATAGCCTAGAGGTTTAAAGAAAATTAAAATATTTTTCTTAATAAATATTGCTCAAAAATTCAAATGGCAAAATAATCTCTAAAGAGTCCTATAATATATGCTAGATTAAAAATATTTCATGAGTACTATACTTGTAGCTGCTTAGCTGGCTTGAAGCATGGATGTAAATCCACTGAATTGCTCCTTCATATCTACAGAAATTATTTTGTTTGAGAATGTTGGTCACAAGCTGGGAGATATTTTCCCCTGAATTTCTTATTGTCCCATGGTTGCAGGGACAGACATCATCCATTATGCTAGATTACTGATGTTCTGGAATACATTTGGATCTCTTGTAATTCTTACTTCCTTGTGATGAGGGCTAAGATCATTAAAACATTATCATATCTTGTCCCTTGAAAGCAGTTCTCATCTTTGTCCAGATAGTTAGATAAATGGCTTGCCCATTGAGTTATCAACATCTGGATTAGAATAATAGAAGTAATCCCACAGCTGGAAGACACCTCAGAGGCCAACTAGCTTTATCCTTACCTGAACAAGCATCCCTTCTATAGCAT
This sequence comes from Dromiciops gliroides, assembly GCF_019393635.1. Classification (NCBI taxonomy): domain Eukaryota; kingdom Metazoa; phylum Chordata; class Mammalia; order Microbiotheria; family Microbiotheriidae; genus Dromiciops; species Dromiciops gliroides. The sequence continues at coordinate 419,309,752 of NC_057864.1, forward strand.
ATCTGACCTGGGTGGTGTAATGGATAGTGCTGGAGTCAGGAAGACTCGAGTTCAAATCCTTTCTCAGATATGATCTGTGACTCTGGAAAAGTCACCTAACCTGTTTGCCTTGCTTTCCTCAACTGTAAAATGGGGATAATAATAGCACCTGCCCCCTAGGGTTGTTGTGAGAATCAAATGAATTAATATTTGTAAAGCACTTAGCACAGTGCCTGGCACATAGTAGGTATTATAATAATGCTAGTTATTGTTATTATTATTAATATCAGTCTTGCTGCAAGGGAGAACCTATTATCTTCCAAGGCAACTAGTGCCACTTTGAAACAATTCTTATTTTTAATAGCAATAAACGATATTTATATAACATTTAACAATTTTCAAAACACTTGATGTGTTAAATCATTTAAGGTAAAATAATCCGGAGAGGTAGGTATTACAACTATTATTACCCTCATTTTATAGAAGAGGAAATAAAGACAAAGAATGGTGAAATGATTTGCACAAGATTATACAGGTGATGTCAGAAGTGGGATTTGAGTTCTTCCTGATTCTGAGTCCAACACTTTATTCACTATGGCACAATGCCCTTTTTGTTTTGTTAGGAAGCTTAAATCTGCCAGTTTTCAGTGTCCACCTATTGCTCTGTGTTCATCTGACTGTGGTCTTGTGTGATACCATCTGTCATCCAGGTGGTCCAGCAATTGGCTGGCATGCTTGCTACATAACCCACCTAGTATTTTTTGAAAGGTATATAAAAGGTGAACTTTGGCTCTTCCACAGGTTTGTATAATGTGTGCTTCCCAGAGATAAAGAATCCTGATATTTGGACCATGTATTTTCTGGCCCTCAGGTTTGCTAATAGTTGGTCAAGATTGGTCATGGTGATCGTGTCTGGTTCTGAGTATGTACTCTCACCCCTACTTGCTCATCCTATATTCATCTGCCTCTCTCTATCATATCATTGCTTTATTTTGTGAACCTCATTTGGTGTCTCAGACTATTTGCCTTGCCCTAGCTGGATGTTGCCTGACCCCAAGGGTTTTACAGTACACTAAAGTACTCTTGAATGAGAATAATGTAATGACTGGTGCTGGTTTGAATATAAACTTGGGTGCGTGGGGGAATTCTATATCTATGATTGTAAGATCATGATCTCCCTAGAGAAAGCTAGATGGCCCAGAGATAGAACACTGGGCATGGAGTCAGGAAGACCTGAATTCAAATCTGACCTCAGACAGTAGCTGTGTGACCCTATCTTCTGGGGTTGTTGTGAGGATCAAATGAGATCATATGTGTAAAGCACTTAGCACAGTGCCTGGCCCATAGTACATGCTTAATAAATGCTTATTTCCTTCTTTCTCTAGTCCTTCAAACTCTTGAATTTAATTAGCAAACATATACTAAGTGCCTTCTATGTGTCAATGACCAGGGGCGAAAATACAAAAACATATATAAAGACAAAAGAAGAAAAGTCTCTGTCCTCCAAGGAGATTGATTTTACTAGGGGTGGAAAGTGGGGAGAATAACATGGAAATAGAGTGCTAAGTATACAACTAATGATTGAAAGGGAGAATAGGAAAGGGGAGGCTAAGACAATTTTTTCCCTTATTTTTTTGGCCATGAGGGCAAAAAAGTGACTTTCAGTAAGTGCAGATGGAATTGAAGCTGTGTTTAAAAAAATATCAGAGCTTACATTCTAGGGGAATTGGGAGATAAGCTTCATAAGAAGCATGTCCTGTAGCTGTGAATGCTTTTGGAATCTGCTTCAGGGAGAGCCCACACTCCAGGGAGCACGCATGGGATGGAGATTGCAAGTTGTAGGCACAGAATGAGAGGCAGGTTTTTCTTTGGTGGTTTCCCTTCTCCTCCAGTGAGTTCTAACATTTGATTGAAAGAGAGGATGGATTGCCTTGTCTGTAGCTTCTGGGGAGACATGCTGTGGGAGGTTCACTGTTTCAAAATAAAACGTGGATGTTTTCTGAAACCTTTTGACCTGGCTGGGGGCCTTGGGTTTTTGAGTACACCAAGGTAATAGATAGCATTGAAAAAATAGCTGCAATGTTTTATTAGCTGTAGTGAAGGGACTATCAGGAAGACTCAAAATTTAGGGATTTTTAAAGTGAGTTTTTATATTGCATCACTACACTGGTTGCTTCCCTTCGTGGTAGAGCACTCAACCAATCACAAACATTTATTAAACACCTACTACGTCTCAGTCACTACGCTGACAATGTATTGTCCAATCTTAGACTTGTAGCCTTGGCAGTTGGATTGAGGGGTGGGGTGGTAATGATTTTTTTTGTTATTTATCCTGAATGGTTGATGCTGGTTATACCTATATTTTAGCAGTGCCTTCCCTTATTTTCTTTCTTTCTTTCTTTCTTTCTTTCTTTCTTTCTTTCTTTCTTTCTTTCTTTCTTTCTTTCTTTCTTTCTTTCTTTCTTTCTTTCTTTCTTTCTTTCTTTCTTTCTTTCTTTCTTTCGAGGCTATTGGGGTTGTGACTTGCTCAGGGTCACACAGCTGGTAAGTGTTAAGTGCCTGAGGCTGGATTTGAACTCAGGTATTCCTGACTCCAGGGTCGGTGCTCTATCCACTGCGCCACCTAGCTGCCCCCTTATTTTCTTTCTTAACCAATTTCACTATAAAGATCTGCTTGGGATACCCCTGTCTATGACATGTCTTTTTAAGTTTAGAGCAAGACTTAGCTCTCACCAGGTGTATCAGCTCTACTCCTCACTCTAAGACCATGCTCAGCCTTACACAAGAGAAAAAAAAAACTTTCTGCAGATATTTTTCATCTCAAAGTTGAACCAATCTCTTCACTTATCTCCTCTAATCTTGGGTTTTCAGAACTCTATTCCTAACCCATTCCCTCATGACCAATTCCTTTCTTTATACCTCTATACCCTATAACTGGGTCCCTATCTTTTTACACTGTTTTTAAACATCCCTGTTTTCCCAAACAAGTGGATTTTAGTTTTCCTATGATTGTCTTTCTTATATCTGTGGCCATGCCTCCCTAATATCCATTCTGCCAATTTCTTGATGCTTGGATATTTGCTAATCATCTGCCTACTTGGATAGATACCCTGACTTTGGGACTCAGTTTGGATCTGTGGGGAATGGTACTTGCAATTGACATGTACTGTCATCCCACAGATTGAGTTTTGGATCTGCCTTTGGACTTGTGTCTTTGTGTTGTTGTCCCTTAAATAATCAAACCTTGGCCTTGCTCCACTGCTCTAATACCTGGCTTTAGTCCAGTCCAGATGGTCTTTGAGAACAGAAAATGTTAGTGAAAATAGTGTTGGACCTAGAGTCTGAGGACCTGAGTTTGAATC